>NW_026612079.1:0-57771 GCF_029931775.1 Euleptes europaea
ATTCATAATAACCGAAGTTTAAAATTGGCACGGTAACATTAAAATTCAGTAAACTCTTGTTTTATTAGCTGCTAGTCACACATACAAACAATATAATGAAAATGACGAAGTTATTAAAGTTATCCAATTATCTGGTATCTTGGTCTAGACTAACAAAAAGCCCAGTGGCATCTTAAACACTGACAGATTTATGGTGCTTGAGTAGAAGCTAATCTACGAAAGCTCACATGTCATGTGTTAATCTTTAAACGGGCACATATGTAACAAACAAAGGTGGCTACCATTCTGGAATTTGTCACCCTAAATAGAAATAAGACTTTTAAAATATCTGATTTCATGGCCTGTCATCAGCTCCTGTGAATAACCTTTTCACCTTTCAGGACCAGTTCATAGTTTCTGTATGGTTGCCCACTATTATCATTCACACATTACCCTATCTAGAGATGTCAAAGAAGTCCCACACAATTACTCTTTCAAACATGAGTAAACTATGTTGAGAAAAGAAACTATGTCTCATACCGGTAAGTCCACACTGACATCAGTCCCATCCAGTAAAGAGACTCGGCATGTAATTATGGATTTTGCATCTCCAGCAGCAGGGATATGAGTTGCAGCTCGCTGTGCCTCTCTCAGCCGCTCCTTCTCTGCATGTTTGCGCATAGACCGGCGCCCCAGCGTTCGTCGAAAGAAACTCAGCATCATTACTAAACAGGCCAAGAAAAGAAGTTGTAAACTGAAGGAGAGAAAGACTAGTGTCTTGCAACCAAAATGTTTCAATGCATTCAGATTCCACTAAGTTTCTTGATATTCCTGAATCAAGAACCACAGAAAAAAAGCTTGCAAAGGTGCATATTCATAAGTCTCCTTAAACTGCCAGATCCTTTACTATCAGTATATGTGGCTTAACAGCTATCAGAAGTACTGGTTCCACGAGCCATATGGAAGAAAGAATTCATACCAAGGAGATGCAATGCACTCAGGGCTGCCTTAAAGTTGCTCTCATGATATGTATACCCAGATCCTTCTAAGAAGAAAAGTTATAGTACCAGGCAGTTGTTATTTGGGTTTGTTTCTTTCAATTAAAGAATCATCAACACATCTTTCAACCATAAGGTCTCACAATGATTGCAGTGCTTGTACTGATGGTGGGTTAAAAGCATATTTGGAAAGGGAACATTCCTAATAGTGCTCCCTTAAGAATGGTAAAAAAAAAAAAAATGGCAGGTAATTTAGTGCCAACCCTACTATCCAAGCTTTTTGTGGCCTTAAACAGGAACAGCTGCTCACAATAATGTACCTAGTTCAAGTGGGCTCCACTATTCATTAAACATACAGCCTTAGGATGCAACAGTTGCTCCTTGAAAGGGAGAATTGTATTTTATGCAGAGTTAAGAGAAAACATATTTTCTGGCCTCTTTACAGCACTGGTTTTGGCATATATTAATTTATGAACACTTTGGGATTCACTTAGTACCGGATCAGATGGTGCAGACCATCCCACTCATTCACACTGCTATTTTCAGACTCAAGAAACTGGACATATATCTTAAACTCTGATTTTACTATGAAGCAGATCCAAGTCTGCAGACAGATTCCATGGAGTTTGTGAGGCAGTGAAAAGCTAACCCACCCACATATGTTACGTTAAGAGTGTTCCAGTTTGCACCTTGCATGACTCATAGCTGAATCCAAACAATCTGGGTTTCTGACATAGTTTCATCCTCAGCCATGAGCCAAAAAGGATAAACCGGCACACACACCTTCCACCTTCTGTCTGTCTGGACTTGCCTGACACATACTATCTCTGTGAGTGGTTGGAATTCTTAAAAGGTCAAGTTAGAACAACTGGAAGATTTAAATTTTAAACCGCTCCAGAAATATTGCTTGTGGCATAATCCGTAGTAATATGGCCAGTTATTACAATATAATCCAATAATATCTACTTCCATTCACAACATCCAATCTACCCAAAGAGACATCTTCATTAACAGCCGGTTCTTCTGAACATCTCTGTCTAGTTCAAAATGAGACAGTCTGAAATCTTAACATACACATCTGTTTTATAGTGATGCAAGTCATAGCCTAATGCTGCTTGCTGTGATTAGCAATAGGCCTTCGAGGTTTTGGACAAAGGTCTTTTCCTTCTCAACTGGACGTATCAGGGACTAAACTAGGATTTTTTCCCTGCAAGCCACTTTCTCTACCACTGCAACCTCCCATACAAAATAGTTGGACAGACTGATTTTATTCAAAGGAGACCCAACAATGCAGTGTTATTGTTTAGACCCAAAGGAAGAGTCCAAAATCATTCCACCCAGGTAACCTTCCACAGCTATCAGCAGACTAATACTCATCACCAGACACTAATGACACCACAACACACTAACAGATCTGACCCACTTTCATTACTACATCTCTGTGTTGAGCCATTATATTAAAATAACTATTATTTTGTGACTTTATGAGAAATTGTTTAGGCTCATTGTTATATCTTACTTTTCAATGTGTTGTAGATTTTATGAGATATATATATATATATATATATATATATATATATTTGATATGATATCTTGGGTTTTTTTTTGTTCTGTCATATTATATTGGTTTGTCCATTTGATCTGCTGTGATGTATTGGTTTTACGCTCAAGACCTTTGGTCACACAAGCTTAATAATAAAAGGATGTTTTCCTTCCATGGAAAGAACCCATCACCTCTGGCCAGATGCACATAGATACAGCTTTAGCAAAAAAAAAAATCCCTCAGTATTATCAATCATGGGATGTGATTGTTCACAGGAAAAATGGCTGGGGAAGTAGATTATATGGAAGGAAGTGTGTGCATGTTTAAATACACAGAGACCCAGAATACACCGATCAAAGTACATAAGCGGTGTGGCTAATGTGTATACTGAACGTGAATGGCTGTGACACAGAGTTGAGGAAAGTGTCATTGTAGAACACTCTCTATTGGACTCAGCACTGGACCCTCTATGTTAACGCAACATCAGAGCCAGGAAGACATCCCATTAGTCCAGTACATGATCCCAGCACAAGAACCATTACTAAAGAAGAACCTATAGAATAAAATCTAGACTAGAGTAGACACAAAAGAGTGTGTGTGTGACACTTTATATATGGAAATAAGGTAAAGGTTTGGCCTTCTCTGTTGGCACGGTTGTGAGAATCTCCAAGGCAGAAATCTAATTTCAAGATGCAAGATATGTGGGTTTAAAAAACAGAAGATGTTGTAACAGCATCAATTAATCTCAAAATTAAGCAACTAACAAATCTCATTTTTCTTTCAATTTGTGAAGCCTGCAAATGTCCAAGCTGGCAAACACACAGTATGTCATTGTTTCTGAACAAGTATCTATCAACCATCCAAATGAACTAATGTGGAACAGCGTAAGCTTCAATTTCCTTTTCTAACAAAGTGTTTCATGCTCTCCAAGTAAAGAAAAAGTCCCTCACAACAGCAATATTTTTACAACTGTGGGATCACTACAGCAAACACTTTTCCTGTGTTACTTGTTGTATATTTAACATGCCAACGCATTAGTGGAAAGAATGAAAATAAATTCCTTGGTATTGAATATACACTAGTAGAGCATAAGAGGCCGAGATCAGAAAAATAAATACTTACATATTCAGAAAGGACTAAGTTTAAGGTAAGAACTCCAACCATGTCATGGTAAATTAAAATTTAGAGAGATTAAAACCAAATAATAAAGATTCAAAGTGTAGTTTTGTTTTAGGAACACAACCAGCTAAGTACCCAGAAAAAGGAAGGAATCGCTAAGTTCTAATGTAATCTTTATTGGCCCCCAGCAAATGGCTTTACTAGCAGCCACACGTCATAATCTCAAAGTTATCCAATGTTGTCTTGCTCATAACATTTTTCAGGTCGCATGAACACATAAGGTGACTTATACTGAATTAGACCCTTGGTCCATCAAAGTCAGTACTGTCTACTCAGACCGGCAGCGGCTCTCCAGGGTCTCAGGCAGAGGTCTTTCATGTCACATACTTGCCTAGTCCCTTTAACTGGAGATGCCGAGGATTGAACTTGGGACCTTCTGCATGCCAAGCAGATGCTCTACCACTGAGCCACGGTCCCAACTAAATCATTGGCATATCATCAGAACAGACCTGTAAAATGACATGTCTGCGTAGGGAAACATATAAATCTCCCACGCAGGAAGTCAGTCAGTCAGATGCAGTTAGCATGCATGTATTTATTTCCTATTGTATGTAGGAATTTTATCTTGTGCAAAGTGATTAGGATGGAAGGTAAAGGAGTATGGTTAATTGGATAAGGATATTGCACATGGAATATGGCCACCCCAAACTGGGAAGGAGCAAATACTCACCCTTATCTACTGTATATATTATACTGTTTAGTGTGGTGTTCCCTAATATTGTAATCTAGTTTTATTGTACTGTTTCCTTTTCTTATTGCATTGTTTTAACTGTGTAATCCACCCTGAGTCTGAGCAAGAAAGGAAGACTACAACTGAAGTAAATAATGTCTGAGCAGGCACAAAGTGCCTTTCCCTCTTAACTGAGGAATTATCACTCAGCCACACATACTTGACACCAAGAGGTAAAGCTTCCAGGCACACTTGAGCTCGACACTTCTGTTTAAAAATTAACCAGTTAGAAGATGAAAAAATGAGCCAATACTCAAGGCAGTTTGCCCATGGGGAATAAAGAGTACAGATACTAGTGGGTTCAAACACAGAGGAAACAGTCCAGGAGAAATAATGAACTCCTTTGAAGAAATGGTGAATGAACGATGCCATCCTAAACCCACCGAAGTCAATGGGCTTAGAAGAGTGTAACTCTGTTTAGGATGGCACTGTAAGACAGCATTCTTACTTGAAGTCAAAAGGACTGACTCCCAAGTAAACATGCACAGAATTGGGCTGTAAACAGAGTTAGCAATACATACCACTAGCATAGATATTAAACTTGATATAAAGCTGGAGAGAGCATGAGTGCATGCAGGAGCAGGATCTAAACACACAGATACGACGAGAGCACCACTGTGTAGCATAGAAGGTTAGGGAAATGTGGTCATGAAACTCAGATGATCTTCTCTAAAATGTGTGTGTGTGTGTGTGTGTTAAGTGTCGTCTAGTCTCTTCCAACTCATGGCGACCCTATGAATGAAAGTCCTCCAAAATGTCCTATCTTTGACAGCCTTGTTCAGATCTTGCAAATTGAAGGCTGTGGCTTCCTTTATTGAGGCAATCCATCTCTTGTTGGGTCTTCCTCTTTTCCTGCTGCCCTCAACTTTTCCTAGCATGACTGTCTTTTCCAGTGACTCTTGTCGTCTCATGGCGTGACCAAAATACGATAGCCTCAGTTTAGTCATTTTAGCTTCTAGGGTCATTTCAGGCTTGATTTGATCTATAACCCACTGATTTGTTTTTTTGGGGGGGCAGTCCACGGAATCCGTAACACTCTCCTCCAACACCACATTTCAAAGGAGTCTACTTTCTTCCTATCCGCTTTCTTCACTGACCAGCTTTCACACCCATACATAGTAATAGGGAATTCTCTAAAATATTTTATTCATTTTGTGTGTGTGTGTGTGTTCAGTGCCGTCAAGTCGCTTCCGACTCATGGCGACCCCATGAATGAAAGTCCTCCAAAATGTCCTGTCTTTGACAGCCTTGCTCAGATCCTGCAAATTGAGGCCCGAGGCTTCCTTTATTGACTCAGCCCATCTCTTGTTGGGTCTTCCTCTTTTCCTGCTGCCTTCAACTTTTCCTAGCATGACTGTCTTTTCCAGTGACTCTTGTCTTCCCATAATGTGACCAAAATACTATAGCCTCAGTTTTGTCATTTAGCTTCTAGGGAGCTATCAGACTTGATTTCATCTGTGTTAAGTGCCGTCAAGCTGCTTCCGACTCACGGCGACCCTAGGAACGAAAGTCCTCCCAAAATGTCCTATCTTTGACAGCCTTGCTCAGATCCTGCCAATGGAAGGCTGTGGCTTCCTTCATTGAGTTATTCGCGTTAAGTCCCTTTTAAACTCCCTCCCATCCGGGTCAGCTCACATCCTGACCATTCCCCCCCCCACCCACAATCCCATCTGGCCATCTCTCCCCCACCCCACCCACCCCCCGGTAATACCACGCACTTTGCAGGCTGCTCCCTAGGCACGACTTTAAATGGGTGTTTCGGTAACGTGGAAATATCGGGGGAAGAGAGAAATGGCTGATCTGAAGCGAGGCTCCCCGAGCCGGGTGTGGGTGGAAGGGGCCCACTCCGGATCTGGAGAGCGCGAGGGCACGGGACCCTTCCCCCACGCGCGGGTCCCCCCACACCGGGCCGCCGTTGAGCGGCCAAAGGCGCCGCCCGTCTGAGGTAAACCGCGCTCGGGGGGGGGGGAGGGGGGAGGGGGGAGGGGGGAGGGGGGGGGCGGCCGGCCGGCCGGCGGCCGAAGGAGTCCCGGAGTCGGGAAAGTCGGGAAAGAAGGAGGGGGGGGGGGCCCGAGAGGCAGCGACCGGTTGCGCTCGGAGGGAAAAGGCGACTCTTCCTCACGCACAGGCCGCTTCCCCTCGGGAGAGGCGCCCCCTGACGCGACCGCCGCCACTTACCGGCCTCCCTGGCTCGCTCTTCCCGACCCGACCGGCGTCGTCGAAGGGGACGAATCGCGACGGGCGGCGAGGGAAGGGACAAGGGGCGGGGGCAAATGGCCGCCGAGGGGAGGCGAGGAGCCGCCGCCGCCTTCCCTGGGTGTGTGTGCGCGCGCGCGCGTCTCGCGCGCGCGCGCACACACACCCAGGGAAGGCGGCGGCGGCGGCGGCGGCTCCTCGCCTCCCCTCGGCGGCCTTTTTCCACACGCGGCCGCGAAGGCGCGAGGGGCGGCCTGGCTCGCTTTCCCGCCGCCCCACGCAACAATTCACACTTCCGAGTTTCCTACGCCTAATGTACTTAAAAGAACTTCTTATTGTTGGCCTTGACGTGTTTGGCAAAACGTCCCTCAAAAATCGAGAGGCTACAGTCGCTCTCCAATCTAAACTGGTGGCAGTATCCCACTTGTATCCTACAGTAGCTCTCAATCTAAACTGGTGGCAGTATCCCACTTGTATCCTACAGTAGCTCTCAATCTAAACTGGTGGCAGTATCCCACTTGTATCCTACAGTAGCTCTCAATCTAAACTGGTGGCAGTATCCCACTTGTATCCTACAGTAGCTCTCAATCTAAACTGGTGGCAGTATCCCACTTGTATCCTACAGTAGCTCTCAATCTAAACTGGTGGCAGTATCCCACTTGTATCCTACAGTAGCTCTCAATCTAAACTGGTGGCAGTATCCCACTTGTATCCTACAGTAGCTCTTCCAATCTAAACTGGTGGCAGTATCCTACTTGGAGGTGCGCATTATCCTAGTTGATCAAGAGAACGCAAACGCTGTCTTGGACGCCTGGTGCTGGCAAGGAAACGCACCACCCAGGCAAGGGGGTGGCCTCCGCTTCAGCTCTGGCCTCCTTGACAGCAGCGCTGTGAAAACGGTTTTTTTCTGCTCTCCATTATTAAAGCCCAAATGCAGTTATGTCCAAGTTATTGCTGTTGTGAAATGGTCACTAAGTTTATCGTAAATACAAGTCACAGATTGGGCCTCTTGCATTTCATGGCTATCTAACCTTACTTTTGTAATGCCTGTAATCATTATTATTTGAATGTATGCTTTTGTGTTCAGTCTGCATACTTGATTTATGGAAATGCTAGGCCTAGAGTATAAGAGCTGGTTTGAAACACTATGTATTCATGTGCCCACACATGAAGGCTTTGGGAAGGTGGCACCCAGGAGCCACGAGTCAGTAAATCAGGCTCTCTGTCTGGTACAGCCTTCCACCAATACACGGCCCAGACATACCTACTGCTTAAGGAATGTTAAGTTTCGGTTCCCCGTCCCAGATCATGTAGCTACCTAAATCCCCGCCTCAACCCCCACTGATAGGCCTATGCTAATCCAAAGGTGTCCATCATTGGGTCTTTGTGTATCTATGCTCTATATTACGTATATTGTAACACCCCTGACCAAAGGTTATAAATGTTGTGGCAATCCTTTGTTCTGGTGTGTGAATTGTCCTGCTTGCTTTGGGGCAATCACACCCGACTGCATTATTTTGGCCACAATAAACAGATTGTTAATCTTCCAACCTCCGACTGTGTTATTTATCATTGGCTACTAAATAATACAGCAGCACTTCACTTTTTACATTTTTTTTTGCTCTGTGTATATGGCATCTAAGAATGAACTTCATGCAGCTGAAGACTTCTTTCAATGTAGAATTTCTATTTCAAGTAATCTAATTCTATTTGATTATAATAGTTATTTCAAGTATGGCCCTAGCTCCAGTGGGAAGAAAAATAATTCATGCAGCTTGATCCTATGGGGAGGAAATTTGACTATTTAGTGAGTGAGTACACGTAGGATTGTAAATCTAACCACTCCAGTTTATAGGACAACATGGTTAAAAAGTTAAGGGACAAGAGATTCACATTTGTTCCCTCAGAATGGGAGTTAAAGGATGAAATGTAACATAGAAGTGTACATGCATGGTTCTTGTAGGTTATCCGGGCTGTGTAACCATGGTCTTGGTATTTTCTTTCCTTTTACACAGCTCGGATAACCTACAAGAACCAATGAACTCTGACCGTGAAAGCCTTGTACATGCATGGTTTTAGAGGTACCAACCGTCTAAAACTATTGCAGTATTTCTTCATTTCATTTCTGAACTACTTGAATGACTTGTCTAATCTCAATTTTTAAAGATTCTTTCCAATTCCCACCCCCCCATCTTTCTCAGCCTGGGCTTTACGTCTACATTCTACTTAGCTGGTCTGAATCAAATAGCTAACAACCTATCATATGCTGAACAACACTCTTTTCTTATCTCTAATATGCCAACTATTATGTAAAATGAAACAATAGCCCACAGATTGGAAACACTAAAGCCTTGTGATAAAAGGATAATACACAATATGTAAGATCATCCTTACTTTAAAATTGCTGGGTGACCCTGAGCCAGTCACACACTCTCAGCCTTGATCCTGGCAAGTATTTGGAGAGGAGACCTCCAAGAAATACCAGGGACACAGAGGTAGGCAATGGCAACCCACCTCTGAACGTCTCTTGCCTTGAAAACCCTGCTGAGTCACCATAAAATCAGCTGTGACTTGACGGTAAACACACACAGAGGAGCATACGAGAGAATTTCAGAAGAAATTCTTTCACAGAAGCAAAGCTTTTGACTTTGTGGATCATGAAAAGCTGTGGATGGTTTTAAAAGGAACGGGTATACCACAACTTCTGATTGTTTTAATGTACCATTCATACTCTGGACAAGGGGCTACTGTTAGGACTGAATATGGAGAAACATAATGGTTTCTAATTGGCAAAGGATGTGTTTTATCTCATCTATTCAATCAATATGCAGAACATCATAAGAAAAACTGGATTAGATTTAGATGAAGTTGGAAAGAAAACTGGTGGAAGGAACATTAACAATTTGAGATCTGCAGACGATTAGGTGGTTGGAGTGCCTTCCCTATGAGGAGAGATTAAAGAGTCTGGGACTTTTCAGTTAGAAAGATGACTAAGAGAGGACATGATGGAGGTTTATAAAATTATGCACAGGGTGGAGAGAGTTGACAAAGAGAACTTTTTCTCCCTCTCCCAAAATACTAAAGCTCAGGGGCATCCAATGAAGCTGATGGGCAATAGATTCAGGAAAGGAAATATTTCTTTACACAACAAGCTACTAGAATGTGGAATTTGCTGCCTGAGGATCCAGTGATGGCCACAGGCACAGATAGCTTTAAAAGGGGATTAGACAGAAAAATGGAGGATATGTCTATTGATGGTTAGTAGCCATCTAAAGGGAACCTCCACATTTAGAGGCAGTAAAACCTCTGAATACCTGTTTCAGGAGGCAACATCAGGGGAAGGCCTCTGCGTCCTGTTGTTAGACCTCCAGAAGAACTGTGTGACACAGGATACTGGACTAAACTGACCACTGGTCTAATGCAGCAGGACTATTCTTATGTTCATATGACACCACTTTTTATGCCCTCAAGTCACATCTGACTTATGGCGACCCCTGATGGGCTTTTCAAGGCAAGAGATGTTTAGAGGTGGTTTGCCATTGCCTGCCTCCACATCACAAGCCTGGTAATCCCTTCGAAGATCTCATTCAAATACTTGCCAGGGTCAACCCTGCTTAGCTTCTGAGATCTGATGAGATCAGGCTAGCTTGGGCTATCCAGGTCAGGACGATACCACATTACTGGCACAAAATAGTGAAGAACAGCTACAGATGAAGGTTAAAACAAAAAGTGCCAAAGCCAGATTACAGCTGAACACCAAGGAGACAAAAGTAATGACTACTGAGGAATTACACAGCTTTAAGATCAACAATTAAGAAATTGAAATTGTTAAAGATTTTCTATTCCTTGGCTCAATTACCAACCAAAAGGAAGACTGCGACCAAGAAATCAGAAGGAGATTGAGAATGGGAAGAACAGCTGTGAAGGAGCTAGAAAAGTGTATAGATGTGTCATTGACAACCAAAATCAAGATAATTCATACTATAGTATTCCCCATCACTATGTATTAGTGTTAAAATTGGACAGTGAAGAAAGCTAACAGTGTAGAAAGTTGATTCATTTGAAATGTGTTGGAGAAGAGTTTTATGGATACCATGGACCACCAAAAAATACAAATAAGAGGGTTCAAATCAAGCGTGAACTTTTCCTAGAGGCTCAAATGACTAAACTCAGGCTATTGTACTTTGGTCACATAATGAGAAGACAAGTCTCACTGGAAAGACAATAATGCCAGGAAAAGTTGAAGGCAGCAGGAAAAGCGGAAGACCCAACATGAGATGGATTGACTCAATAAAGGAAGCCACAGCTTTAAGTTTGCAAGATCTGAGCAAGACTGTTATGATAGGACATTTTGGATGTCATTAATGCATAGGGTCAAAATAAGTTGAGAGTACATAACACATACTCCCTCACACACACATATCACTAGCAACATTCTTCTGCCATAATAGGATATGTGAAAAAAGTATCTTCACCCAGCGGTCATGGAATTATGTTCAGTGCTTCCTAGAAACCCTCTTTGAATTCTTATGCTATACTTGTAAAACTAGAAAAAAAACAGCTTATGATGGCTCTGAGTGGGTTCCCCATTTCAAGAAACTCCTTTTGACGACAGCTCAAAATGGTTGCTCTTCCATTCCGTTTTAGAACACCTAAATGTTTATTTATTTAGATATTTATACCCTGCTTTTCTCCTCAATGGGGACTCAAATCAGCTTACAACATTGTTTCCCCTCTTCCATTGTATCCTCACAACCACCACCCTTTGATGCAGGTTAGCGAAGAATGACTGGCCCAAGGCCACCTTCAATAGCAGAATGAGGATTCAAACTTGGGTCTCCCAGACTCCAGTCCAGCATTCTAACCACTACCTACACCAACTCAAAGAGCCAGGATTTACAGTAGCTCCCTATCAAATGTATATTGGGCTTGCTGCCAGATAGTGTATAGAATGACCTCACACATGCACAAGGCCCCAATCTAGGCAACTTGGCAAGCAGAAAAACAGAGCTATTACTGCTTGCCCTCCCATTGGTTACAACTAAAGTTCCTGGGGAGAGAGAATATAGGTGTAGGGTCTTGACACATGCACCTTCTGACCAAGGTATGGGATCCTAAGTCTGCTTATACACGAGTGCAATCTTAGGGTGCTATTTAGGGAAATACTGGGGGAGCAGGCAACTTAATTGAACAAATTTTGATCTTTATTGACTACAAGAATGGACAGAAATTCAAGGGAGAAGACACAGATTACGGACATGCAACATACTGAAATAAAATACAACTCAGGGAATGCAATGAAAAAGTAACTAGATACACAAATCTGAGAATCCAATGGAGAACAATGAAACAGTGTCTAGTGGAAGTGGGTCCCTTTCAAGTGAAATGTCCAGCCATAGCTAGTCCAAGCAAAGTCCAATCATGGATATGTGCATGATGTCCCCCAAAAGACAAGGAGGAAAAGGAGTGTTGAAAGCAAGAAAGAGGGAGGGTTGGGGGAATAAAAAGAGGAGATAAAAAGGCACAGAAGTATGGGGGTTAAGGCGTAGGCAAACACAGCTAGGAAGAAAGGGGAGAGAAGTGGAATGAAGCTGGGGGGTGGGGAAGGGAGGAAAAAAGGAAGGAGAAGCAGGTAGCCAGTAGAGAGGATGGACATGGTTGGAATGAGCAGAGAGCAGGAGACTGACAGACACAAAGGTTCATGTGTTACCTGTAGTATGTATGTAGTCAAGAGTCGTGGTGGTGGGGGAACAGTCCCAGGGTAGAAATAACTTGGTTTTTCACTCATGTGTAACTGGGTCACAGTTTAATTTTAGGTTTTTCTTTGGATCTACATGAAACCATATACCTAAATATTTAACTTGATCCACCAATTTCATCTCTTCAAAACTTTTTATGAACTACTTTTCAAATAGTCTTTATTGTCTTCAGAATTTAAGGTCTTATATACAACCATTTTCAACTATACATGTAACACTGTCACATACCACACCAGTATTTTTAAGGATATGTATGACCAAGCACTGCACAAGCAGTTTTTAGCAGTAGCATAGCAATAGTGATAAGATAGCAGCATGATAGGTACAACCAAATCCCTGGTGTTAGGTCATCTGAGATATTCACTGTGGTCTGAGCAGCACGAGCACATTATGATCAACACATGAGAGAGTTCAGTAACTCACCTATGTGTCATGTGTGTAAAATAGGTGGTAAAATGTTAATTTCTTAAAATCACTCGTATGAAGTTATGCAGTGTATCTGCAACAGATAATAAAAATCTCCACATTTTAAATTACTAAAGCACATCTTTATTTTGCAATTAAACAATTAAGACTCACAAGTAAACTATATATTTTGCTTCAAGTTTGTACCTAGACAACTATTTGTCAATTGAAATTAAATATATCCACAAAATATGTATAACAGCATATATTTCACATAATAGAATGAAAGTGCTCTTAAGACTAAAATCAAAATTTGTTAAATGTTAAATATCCCCCCACCCCCGGGAAGCTGCTGGTATAGTATGTAGAGTGTTAGTGTACCTTATACTTAATGGCAAAATCTCTCCCTTTACCCCAATGCAGGCAAAATACATATGGCCCTTTTAAAGCATATAGTAGCTACAGTGATGAATGCTGACTTCTTTTCACATCGTCCAGTGTTGACCAAATTCAAGTGCATGTCATTGTCAACCGAGAACATTTCCTGCTGCCTAGTATCAAGGCCTTTTGCTAATACACTTTGTAAACTTAAGGAACACGCAAGTTTGTAGACAAATCTGTTTATATAAAAATTAACTTGTATGATGTTCAGAGAATGTGTGAGAGTATTGGGCTTCAGAGATGACCCACCAAGACACTTGAAGTCAATTCACTGAGTAGTGCAAAACCCAATTGAACTGGACAAATGCAAAGCCACAAAAGAAAAACAAACTAATTACCATCAAATCACTAGCAACAACAAAAAAATGGCCACACTTAGGACTGTGAATATGTTCCAGACACAAGACTATATTTTTCACCCTTTATATTTACACACATAGCACCTGTGACAGGGGAAAAACCCTCATATACAAACACAAATATCTTTTTTTTAAAAAAGATTTTGCTAGAACTAGATCACTTTTTTAGTATCCTGGTGAATTTATGTTAAATTTGAAGCCAACCCCTAAAGTTTGGAAATAACTGAATTAAGAAATGTATTGATATTCTTTACTAGAAGAATATAAAATAATGTATTATCAATGGTTTAACTACTCCAATCATATTATAGCCACTGTGTGTGTTAAGTGCCGTCAAGTCGCTACACTACCTACGAGGAAAAAAATTGCAACTCTTAAGCATTAATTTCTGTGCATTCTTTTTCTTTACTTATAATTTGCAACTTAAGTACAAAATGTATTCGTTTCCACATTTTAAGTGAATGTTAAAAAACACGTCTTAAGCAGCAATACATAAGCCAGGAATCAAAGAGCTCCTTAGGTACATGCAAACATTTCTGAATGTGTTTTAAGGCTTCCCACTTTTTTTCCACTGAGCACATCTCTTTCTGCTTTATCCGAGGTACTCTACAAGGTCCTCCGCATTTAGAAGCAGCCTGTAGGGTGGCTCAAGGGAAAATGCTGGGCCTTACAAACTGTACTGCTTATGGAGAAGCCTGTCTGCAGCTCTTTGGATCCTGGCCACAGTAAACTGCATTGTGGCTAGCCAAGACACACACAAAAACTTAACCCCAAAATGAACTTTTAACGATCTGTTCTTGTGGGGATTATTTTTAGTATCATTCTTAATCTCTCCCCGCCCCCAAATTCTTAGTGCATCAACAGTTGCATCAGTACAATACCATAAAAAAGGGATGTTCCACAGCACTACAGGTTGATATACAGGCATTAATACTTAGAATTAGGATACACTGCGGTAGGATTGTGATTTCAGAGTTATGGAAATGTATCCTAAAACAGATGGATATGAGCCAGAAAATAATGCACTGGTAAAGTTTCATATCACAGAACAACCCCAATAAATGCTGCACAGGAATCCATTAAGCATCTCTCTTCAACCGGATAGCAAATTTATTTTTATCCAAAAATTGTCAGTAGTAAAGCATGAGATAAAGTGCTACTATTGGAAATTCAAGAAATGTAGGCAAAACACCTTTATAAATTGTGTTAAATATCAAGTAACTTCACCAGCAAATATTGTCAGTCAAAGTCTCCATCTCAAATTATTAACATTAAAAGATCCATCTCAAATTATTAACATAGTAGTCTTCAAGTCACTCTGTACAAATAAACCATATGCCAGGAACATTTGTTTTAAAGCAATTAAAATTTAACACATGTGCATTAATAATGTTTAAAAGCATAGAATTTCCCTTAAGTATCTTAAAATGTTGTCTCAATTCAGAAAGTAATCAATGTGCAGGAAGAATGAAAAAGTCCATGGTTTTTAAAGTACCTTACATTTTGGCTTTGGTTTGTCTCTCTAGCTTGGCTGCATCAGGTGAATTAAAGTAAATATACTAGTTTTCCCTTTGCACATCTCCAATATTAAAATTAATTTGCGTCTACAACTTTAATAAATCAAATAGTCTGCTTTGTTAATAAATGGACTTTATCATGACTTGCCATCTATAACCAATCTTCTTTTCCTTTGTGGTGTGCAGTAACGGCACAAACCAAGAAGTTAGTGGTGCTGTGCTGCTGAAAACAAAGTCTCTGCTTGTCTTACAGGGCAACCAGGTATTAAAATTAGAAGTGTCCCACACTTCCTAATTTTAATACCTGGTTGCCCTGTAAAACATGCAGCGTCTTTGTTTTCAGCAGTACGATACCACTAACTTCTTGGTTTGTGCCATTACATATATTTATACATGCTATCCAGTTCATAAATAAACCATTGAATTCATGTTTAAGGCATATTTCTCAACTTGTTCAGAACCAAATCCAGCAAATCTGCTTGCAATTAGGTGTGGCCATTGGCTGCAATTCCGCAGCTAATCTAAACACACTAAATTGAATGTAGGGGCTGTATCTACATAGGGACACAAAAAAGTCCCTTTCTATGGTAGAAGCAATCAGGGTGGAACTGGGTGAGAATGGAATCCATGTAACCTGTTCTTATTCTGCTCACTGCTGCTGCCCAGCCTCTGCTCCTCTCGTTGTCCTGTCCTGTGCATGTGAACAAAAGCACAGTGCAGCAACGATTACCTTGGGACACCCCCCCCCATGTGTCCTTAAACGTCCTCCTTTTCCCTCAGCCCAGCCACACTGTAAACATGGCTGGTTGAGGAAAGGGAAATTGTTCTTTAAGGGCTAAAGGGGGCTTATTGGCACAAGGCAATAAACTGCCCAGCCCCATATTGAAAGCAGAGATTAGCACCACCTTGTAGTGGCTGTGAGAGGAGCACCCAGATGGATGCTCTACCTGTGGCCATACCACAACTGGGAACCGGATTAAAGAGGGTTTTTTTGGGGGGGGAGCCTGAGAAGCCAATGAGTTGTGCTCAGAATGAGCATGTCACATGGACATTCCCTTTCAATGCAGAGGCTTCCTGCTATCTGTTGTATTGGGACATAGATAGGACAGGCTTTACACAATACGCAGAATCCAGCTAACACAGACCAAACCTCAGAAGCTGCAACCATTTACAATGGAAGCAGGAGAAACTGGCTCTAGGCAGGAAGTGGGAGCAACCTCTCAGCTACATTTCCTACATCCTTGAGAACAGAGATCATTATGAGGTGGGTCCTACCTAGTATGAGCAAAGTTGCACTAGTTAAAGGGGAAATTTCCGTCTCACCCTCCTGCCTCCTGTCAACTTCCCCCCTCTCACCTGAATCAATGTAGGAGGCACAGTGCACATCTGTAGTGAGAAGTGAGAATCACTGAAAAATTGCCCCAATTCACCTTCTTCCATGGTTGCCTTCCACAAATGGGGAAGGATGTTAGGATCTAAGCCTGTATAACAACAAAGAGGGAGATAATCAGGGACGTTCCACAATGTGCAGAACTTTCCTTAACAGCACACGCAGAACTGATTTGTGACTCAAACTGCTCTATATTTACAACATCCAACAATAAAAATATTGCACATGGGACCAGATGCCTCCACTTCTTTCTCAGGGCGAGGAGGTGTACCTTTACAAAATGTGTGAGAGCTACAAATAGACCACAGGCTAGATATCCTATACCACCACTTTCGGGGGCTGGTACCAATTTGTAATTTTCTGCACCCTATTAATTAACGCAGATACTTCCCCAAAAGTCTACGTAAGTTCTGTTCTACCAGATGCAGAAGCTGCTGAAATTCCATGCATGACTTTTCCACTTTTTGGCCTCTTTGAACAGCTGCAACTGCAGCATTTCTGCTGCTTTTCTCCCTTCTACTGATACTGCAGTTTTATTCTGCACAATGCTCATAGCAAGGTGCTGGTTATACTGGTTCTGCCACAAACCTCTCCTAGCTCTCTTCACTTACAGTTTGCTCCTTCCATTGTAAGACAATGGCAGCTCTTCTAGACCTTATTTGTGAAATTCTGATTAAACACAGAATTTAAACACAGTGAGCTACTACTGAATGTTGTAACATGAATGACTTGTTGCATACTAATAATTTGGGCTTTTTTTGTGCTGTCAAGTCACAACTGACTTATGCTGACCCCATAGGGTTTTCAAGGCAAGAGATGTTCAGAGGTGGTTTGCCATTGCTTGCCTCCATGTCATGACCCTGGTATTTATTCCTTGGAGGTCTCCCATCCAAATACTAACCAGGGCCAACCCTGCTTAGCTTCTGAGATCTGACGAGATCAGGCTAGCCTGAGGCTATCCAGGTGAGGGCATCTATTTGGGCTGAAATGCATAAATTTGGTAGGTTTTATTACTTGACAAGCATCTAATGCATCAGTTTAACAGAACCTATGATCTGACCCTAAATTTAGTTGTCTCAATATGAACATTAAGGGATAGAACACACTGATGGCTGCGCCAGAAGTCTTGTCCATGTGCTAGCACTGGAATGAACATTACTTCAGTACTAGAGGCAGATGCTCCCCTTCATCTTTTTGGAGAAAGGCATATTTAAAATGGCATGATTAGCTGACTTGCTTAGAATAATATTTCTCAGAGATTGACTGACATCATCTGTGGGTACTTCATATTTAACTACCCCAATTATATCCCTATTACCCCAAAAGCCACACAACTAAAAAGGCAATTTAAAAAACACACCTTAAGACTCCTAGATTTCTACATATGACAAACCTTCAAAAGTACCTTAAATAATTGCAGTTTTCAATCCTGAAGATAGAACAAAACTCCCATACATTTAAACATATATTGGCACAAAACTATTAACGTATTGCTCTTATTTACAATGAAAACAACTGGAATTTTAAAAAAATCTGGAAGTGTTACAGACTGCTCTCCCCACCTTATTTTTTAGCAAACAGTATGAAAATAATTATCCATAAATTCCAACATTCATAACACTCATTATTTTATATGTCATTATGCCTCAAACATACATTCATGTTTTGTACAGCATGAAACACATACAAAAAATATTTTGTTTTAGTTTGATACAGATCTTCATAACCCAACGTGAAGTCATGAGCAGTATTAACTTTCAGGACGTATAAAAATATTAGTAAAAGGTTATTGATACCATAATGAGAAGATGTATTCGGTGGAAATTCACGTTTATGGCATAATGTTTCATTATTACTCTGTCCTTACCATATGCGCACTGAGGAAAACTCCCACAGCTTAATGATTAGCTGGTGACCCTGCCCAAGCTAGTCATTCTCAATATTTCTTCATTGCAACTACATGGTAAGCCCTAAATCAGCTTATATCAGGAGGGAGAGCCTTTTAAGACGACTAAATGTTTCTGCCTGTACATTGCAGCAAATGTACTGAATACGAAAAATATCCTCCAACAAAGCTATACATTGTGGTATAAATATTTCTCATGGATTCAAATTGCTTTGGCAACCTCACATAAGAATACCGCATATGTAAAATACCAATGATGCACAGTGTCGCTATAAACTCTCTAGTCCTGTCACTCGTAAGTTTATCAAAAGGGCAATGCTACTTTAATTTATATGTTGGCAATAGTGAAACCAAACGTTGTTTCAATAGAATGTACACAATCATGTAAGGGTTCCTTTGATTTGCTACAAGTGCTTAAATTAGCCCTGTAAATAACCAAAACCATGGTCTAGAACAGTGAAAATAAATCCTTGAAAATAAAAAGCAGGGGAAAAAAACTTTCCAGGTATTATATCGTGACACTTTTGATGCAAAACATATTACCACAGTGTGAAGTATGTTTACCATTATTTCTTTTCACTGCCATCACATTGGTTGGAAAGAGCCACTGTAAGATTTATATAAAAAGGGGGTTTACGTCGCTTGCTCCAACACCTAATGATGGTTTTAGGCAACTGCGTGGAAATTTTCTAAGCAGTCACCACATTGCACTTTGTCATCTGCCCTAAACCTAATGAAAATGCAGACACCCCTTCTCACACCCGACTGAATAATAATGGACTATGAAAAAAGTGGCTTCTTCAATTATTACTTTGCATAGAACAGCATTGCTCTCACCAAGCCCTGAACTTTCACAGCTTTCAAAAGTAGATGCAGATTTAGCAAGTGGGCCAACTTGTCAAAGCACAAAAGTATTGTGTTCCTACAGAGAGTACAACTGCTCAACTCAAGATTTTTAGAAGCCCATTATAACTAATGCCACTTCAGCCACCCATGGTTAAAGGAAACACCAACAAATGTCCCTGGCAGTGGAATATATACCCTAATGAAGTTACCCTGTTAAAGGAAAATAATGAAATCAATGTTCAATCTAGAAACATATACCAGAGCCCTGCTTTGTAAATAAGGGCTGATTTTAAAAAACTTTTTAAAAGAGACTTTGGTGCTGGGTTGCCTGCCATTTTACACCACAGAGCTTCAGCTCATGAGGGGTAAACTTTATATAGTCTGTCTGTAGATCCTTCTAAATATCTGTACAAAAGAAGATATACCGTAATTTTTAAAAAACCCAAACACAACAATTTTTAAATAATCAATTTTCTCATTCTATACGTTGCATATGCTGATTTTTTTAAAAAAAGAAAATGTTGTATAATCAAACATTTAAATATAGGGTTTGAGGATATTTATATAAAAAAAAACAATTCCCAACTTACTGGGCAAGGCTGGATACCCTTACTAGTCTGTTGGCTTCACCTTTTTTTGAAAAGCTATACATGTCTCTAGAATGAGCTCAGATACTGTATCAAAGAACTGCCTCCACTGCATACATGCTAACAACTTCAGAAAGGAGGTGCACAAATATTAACATTTTTGTCTCACAAAACAACAACATGGAAATCCAAACAAGGCCAAATGTTTTAGGGATGAGTTGATGGCCCTTTACCCCTCTGACCCTCTCTTTAAAAGCAGTTCAGTGCAAGCATGACTTGAAAAACAGCAGAGGAAAAACTCAGGGGAAATAAATGGCAAGCAGGTGATATGGGAAAGATCACCTTAGATAGGCATGTTTAAAGCAAAGTATCAGTGCTACTAAACAGTTATACCTTTCTAAGCTGCAAAGCTTTTCCTTCTCTCTGTGAGGGTAAAACAGGAACAAATTCTAAAACTATCTGCTGTCTTTCCATTATACACTGCAAACATTTTACCAAATGAAAGGAATGTGTCACATCTTCCCACTTCATTTCATAGCAGTAAACAATGCTTATTTAATAGGCTGGGGTGCTTTTGCTACCCATAGTAGCATGCAGATACTTGTAGAAAGAGAAGGAATGGTGTTTTTGTGACCCCTCCCCCAACCATATTTTAAGCATCAAGGGCCATGCTTTAAAATGTGAACCCACTAAAATAAAAGTTTCAGTGATGATACTTCCCCCTTAGGGCCTATACCAGTGCCTATTCATTAAGGCAGGTTTGGATCCTAAGCAGCACAAATGGAGACGCACTTGAGGATGGAAGCTTTTGCTTTTCTTTCCTCCCAATGAAGCCTTCTGCCCAAAAATGTGCTCTTGCAGGTCGGTGTACCCCCA
This sequence comes from Euleptes europaea, assembly GCF_029931775.1. Taxonomy (NCBI): domain Eukaryota; kingdom Metazoa; phylum Chordata; class Lepidosauria; order Squamata; family Sphaerodactylidae; genus Euleptes; species Euleptes europaea. The sequence continues at coordinate 20,712 of NW_026612079.1, forward strand.
AGAACAGGGTAGAAGGCAAAGTGGGAGTCTGCAAAAACTGCCCTCCTTCCTCTGCAAACATAAATGCTGTTCAGTCAGAGGAACTGCTGTTGTACCATGGCACCTTAGGATCCGAGCCATACACTGCATGTTTCAAGGCACTTAAGGGGTTAAGACAAATTGTTTCCATTACGTAAAGTTATCAAATGGTTTGAAACACGCCAACATTATGACACACTGAGAAACTGAACTACCAGTTCAAAAGAAATGTCATTTCTACCCCACCCTAAAAAAGATGCTGGTTAAATGGGCCTTTATGCAGTTACTGCTGGGTTAGAACAGATTGCAGCTTTCTACTACTAATCGTTATATTCTAGAAGGGCAAAGAGCAAAATGTGCTGCTTCAGTAGGCAGTGTATAGTAGCCGTAATATTGCTAATGTTTCACCAAAATGAAGACAAAGATAGCAAGGATCTGAACACAGCAAATCAATCTAGCACTGGAAGAGATGGCTTTGTATGTATTGTTACTTTGAAAAGACACAAGTGTCAAACAGAGACTAAAAGTTTCCAAGCTTTTTCTTCTTTTCTTGCAATAGTTCAAACAAAAAGGAACTATATGGCACTACACCCAAGTCTGGAAAAGTCATCTTGAATACAGGGAGTTCGTTCAGTTTGTGGTTTGTTCAGAGCAAAGCATGAAGAGAGTCTTCCAACACAGAAAAAACAGTGTTTTTAGAGACTATTTTCAGTTTCAACATAAAGTGCAGCAGTGCTGAAGTTTTTCCAAGTTCTTTTCAGTTCTTCATTGTTTTCAGACACCATTTCTTGCAAGCAAAGTTATGGCACAACAAGTGCAGCCAGTATCTTGTGCCAGTTTTTCCATAAAGTGTCTTTTACTTTCTATTTATTCAGTGATGTCATTAAAGGTCTAACAAGTCCTTCTTCATACACTTTCAAAATAGCCTCACAAACGAATCTGTATTGACTCTGAAAAACAGTTTAAAAAGTGAACTTTATTATAAAAATAAAATGTAGCATTAAAATATCAAAGAATCAGTTTCACAAAGCTTTATAGAAAACATATGAAAATAACCCATCTTGGAATTTATCATTCCAATATACAATAAACATTTCATAACATAGAGTGTAATCGTTTTTTCTTTGTTTTCAATAATAAGTTAACTATGCTAGATATTCCGCATCCCAAACTTATGAAAACCAGTCTATAATGCTAGGAGGGTCTATTCTCTGCAATGGATATTCTTGATGCAATAAAAGGCTAACTCCTAGTTCCAAAACTTTATGTTCTACTTCATTAATTAAGTAACCATCAATTGCTGGATCCAATTATAAATCAGTTGCCAAAATGGCTGAGGATAAACACTTTTCCAAAATTCATGTAGCAAATCTGCCACAGACTCTCTACATCTCCAATATACATCATATTGAGGTCCATACATCTTAGAAATTCTGTATGGAGTAAGGTACCAATGAAACATTTCATAAAAGTTCTGCCTAAGGGCAGATGTTACTATCTTAAATCAGACAGTTTCCTAAATTAATTGACATTCATTCCTAAGGATTTTCCTACCTAGAAGTAATTTTTATACAAACTTAATAAAAGTATCTTAATTCATCGAAATACACAATTAGATTATTCATTCCAAATTCCTGAAAGGGTAGAAATAACTCCTCAGTCACAGCAAAGCTCTGCAGGTGGAAGGAGGAGGACAGAGTAATTTCACCCCTTCCCCCTCCTCACTGTAGTCCACTGGCTTACATGGCTGTTACTCAACACAGGTCACATAACTTTCAGCTCTCCTAGGTATGCAAACGGAAATGGAGGCAGGGGAAAACAAAAAAAGATCCATGATAGTCATGCCTTCCACTGATTGTTCACTGGTCCCAACCAAATACTTTATAAACATTAGTTGCCATCTCCAGAGGGGATTGCTAACTTCATGCATACTCTACTCCCTGTTCTATTTATTTATTTTAAAAAAACACCTTTCCACTATTCCTGTAGCCAAAAGAAATGAAAAGCCTCGATGGATGACATTGAAACTCCTTACATTGCTAAAGATACATGAGAAGCTAAAGTAAAAGGTAATAGAAATAGAATCAGAAGGCTAAATACAGAGTTCCAGCAACTTGCATGTAGAAACAAAGAGAACTATTATAATAACCAGTGTAAAGAAATAGAAGAACAAAAAAGGAAGAACAAGAGATCTGTTCCACAAGATCCAAAAATCAAAGGCAAATTTAAAGCACGGTTAGGCATGCTGAAAGATCAACATGCAAATACATTAACTGAACAGGACAAAACAAAGAAAATATGGGAACAACACACTGAAGAACTATACAGAAGAGATGAAAAGATAACAGATTCCTTCAAAGAAGAATCTTTAGAAGAACCACCTGCAGTTTTGGAAAGTGAAGTGAAAGCTGCACTCAAAGCAATTGGGAGAAACAAATCCCCAGGAGTAGATTGGATATCAATAGAGCTATTTCAAGCCAAAGAAGCGGAATCCATCAAAATCTTTACAAGAATATGCCAACAAACAAGGAATACAAAACAATGGCCCACAGACTGGAAATGCTCAATTTACATTCCAATTCTGAAAAAAGGAGACATCAAAGACTTCAGCAACTATCGGACCATCACATTAATCTCTCAGTGATGCTCAAAATCTTACAACAAAGACTGTTACCATATATGGAATGAGAAATGCTAGGTGTTTTAGGGATGATGTTACAAATTTATGTAGGTAATTGGAGCATATGAGAGAATTTCAGAAGAATATCAGCTTGTGTTTCATAGATTTCAGCAAAGCTTTTGACTATATGGATCATGAAAAGCTATGATTGGTTTTAAAAGAAATGGGTGTGCCACAACATCTTATTCTTTTGATGCACAACCTGTACTCTGGACAAGAGGCTACTGTTAGGACAGAATATGGAGAAACAAAATGGTTTCCAATTGTCAAAGGTTTCAGAAACAGTTGTATTTTATCTCCCTATTTCATCAATCAATATGCAGAACACATCATAAGGAAACCTAGATCAGATTTAGATGAAGGTGCAGTGAAAACTGGTGGAAGGAACATTAACAATCTGAAATATGTAATGACACATTACTGGCAGAAAACAGTAAAGACTTCAAACAACTGTTGATGAAGGTAGAAAACAGAATGTGCCAAAGAAGGGTTACAGCTGAACATCAAGAAGACAAAAATAATGACTACTGGAGAATTACATAACTTTAAGGATGACAATGAGGAAACTGAAATTGTTAAAGATTTCCTATTCTTTGGCTCAAACCCAGAAATCAGAAGGAGACTGAAACTGGGAAAGGCATCCATGAAGGAGCTAGAAAAAATTATTGTGTGATGATGTGTTGCGGGCGACCAAGCTCAAGGCAATTCATATATTATTGACCATTAATAGGTATGGGTGTGAAAGTTGGACAATGAAGAAAGCTGACAGGAAGAAAGTCGATTGCTTGGAATTGTGGTGCTGGAGGAAAGCCAGGGTGCTCCTGGCCTCTGCTGCCACCTGCTTATCCAACAGGAGGTTTGGGTTCAACAGTACCCCCAAGCGGTGAACCTTTTTTAGGGGGAAGAAGAAGAGTTGGTTTTTATATCCTGCTTTTCTCTACCTTTAAGGAACTCAAAGTGGCTTACAAATTGCCTTCCCTTCTCCTCCCCACAACAGACACCTTGTGAAGTAGGTGGGGCCGAGAGAGTTCAGAGAAAACTGTGACTTGCCCAAGGTCACCCAGCAGGCTTCATGTGGAAGAGTGGAGAATCAAACCCAGTTCTCCAGATTAGAGTCTGCCACTCTTAACCACTACACCATGCTTGCTGTGCAACCCCATCCAGAACAGGAGACATCTCCATACCCAAGTCCGTCCTTCCATTTGTCAGAAGCATCCATGTCTTGTTATGATTAATTTACAGTTTATTAAATGAGATTTTCTACTTTTGACTTATTTCACTTTTACTTCTAATTATTTGCTCATCTAATATTATATTGCTGCTCGTTCTTATTGGAATAGAAGTAGTTTTTACAGCCTTGCATCTCACTGCACAGTTGCTGTATGCAAGCTTCATATGAGAATATGAAGATGGTAGCAAAGTTGGAAGTTGCTTTTCCTGGTTTCAGAACTGCTCAGCTCTGAACATTTTCAAATTTCAACAGCATCAATATAACTAATTCTCAACATGGCCTCATCTGTTGGGCCATGGATAGACAAAACAGCTGTTTCTACAAACTTGAGAAAGCCCCAGAATTGCAGAAAAATATGAAATGTATATAAAAAAAATACTTTGAGAGGGTGGTTATAATCCTCCCAAATGAAAGAAGCAGCACCTGTAGCGTTAACAGACAAATGCCTTCAGTGGCTGTTGATCAAAAAACACTACAGTATTGCCAGCCTTCAAGCTTTGGTTTCTGTTAGTTAAAGGCAGGGGGAGGGGGAAGGGCCTTTTTCCAGGGTGGATTTGGCCTTGGAAGGAGGACTAATTGGGCCAGGGCCAGCAGCAACCACCAAATAACTTGCTGCCACACAGCTTGCATGACTCCCCCAGGCTGGGTACTTGCTACTGTTCAACAGGAGCCACCCAAAAAAAAAAAAAAAAAAACAGCATTGTGTAGTAGTTAAAATTTCAGACTATGATCTTGGAGACCCATGTTCAAGTCTACACTCTGCTACAGAAGCTCATTGTGTGACCCTGGCCCAGTCACACACACTCAGCCTAACCTACCTCAAGGATTGTCGTGAGGATAAAATGGATGAGAAGAGAATGATATAAGCTGCTTTGATTCCCCATTGAGGAGAAAGGTGGGGTATATACAAAATAAATAATATAGCTGAATATGGGGGCAGATAAATGGTAGGTTGCTGGGGGTGTCTGAAGGAGAGAAGGAAAGAGGAAATGGTGAGGACATGCGGGCCACTAGGAGGAAAGAGGAAATAATGTAAGGTGAATATAAAAGAAAGTGAGATTCTCCCCCTCCCCCACAATTTCTCGCAGATTCCCCCCAATGCAACTCAGCACAGCCCAGTGCAAGTGGGCCAGACCTTTCCTGAGACAGGCTGTCAGGTGGAGGGACACTGAGAACACCCTATGGATACACCAAGAGAGAATAAACAGTATCTGCTCTGATTTTGCCAATCTTGTATTAGGCAGGGATTGGGAAGCAGATACTGTCTTCTCACAATTGTTTGGCTGCTGATGGAGCTACCAGAGCTGACAATACTGATATCTATTTGTGGGGCAGTATGGGAGGAACACTTAGTGAGTACACAAGAAGTGGTCACACAGAACAATCAGCTCATGATGAGGAGAATTTGGGATATAATAAAATATATTTAATGTTGTTCCAAGAAGAAAACCCTGCTCCTGCTACATAGACCTGATGCTTCTGTCTGAGTTTGCTGTTCAATGGAAGGAGGAGATTGCCTTTACTTTCTGAAACATACAATTTATTGCATTTAAAGTGGCAAGAATCTGAACATTATTTTTCTGAACCTCGAGTTGTTTTAGTAGTATTCTCCATCTGTAATAAGAACTGGTAATTACCTAATTCTTGCACCCAGGGTGGACACCCATAGAGAGGAGGAGGGAACACACACACAAAGAAGGCTAGCTCCCAATTTGCAAATCATGGTTTACTGGGGGTAAGTATCTTTATACTTTAAGACTGCAAATCCAGTTTCATCCTCAAATTACTGCCTTGTGTTAAATGCTGTATGTGTTGAAGTGGGCTCTAGTCCACGAAAGCTTTATGCTCCATTAAATCTGTTTAAGGTTCTACTAGACTCCTTTTCGTTTTTACTAAATCCTTTTTTTACAAAAAAAAAACCCAACACTGCAACTATATGGCTTCTTTAAAAAGCAAATGCCGTTGGAAAGAGTTTATTCTAATGTATATCAAGTACTCACGGGAGTTTGGATCATCATGGCTCTTTGATCTCTCATGGTTCTCACAATATCTAAAGGATAAACAGGCTGATTACACTCTATGAGACACATGGCTGTTTCCATAGTGATAAGAACTCCTGTTCGTCCAATGCCGGCACTGAAAGAAGAAGAGCTGCTTTTTTATCACATTTTAAAGCATTTAACAATTTATATAACAACTCAAACATTCAATTGCTGATATAGATACAACTTTAACGCTTTGAAAAGAAAAATGCAGAAACTTAACTGTTAACTCCACAAACTAGGGCAATGAAAGTTTCAGGTATGTGGTAGATGTTTTGCCATATAATAAAATTTCACAAATCTTATGGTATGTTTTTGCTGTGAGCTGCTTTGGGTCTGTTTGGAGGAGGGGTGGGAAAAAAGGCCAGATAAAAATATTTTATTCAATAATGTAATACATTCAGGCTGCTCTCAGGTAAGCAGAAGGTCCCTCTCCCTCAGCTCTAGCACACTGCTTTTGAAGGGTTTCCTGCCACAGAGGTAGCCTGGCCAGTTATTAGATGTTTGTGATTGTGTGTGCCTCCCATAAAGGTAAACAGGGAACACATGGCTGGCTCCCAATTAGTAAACCACAGATTTTACTAGTGTTGTATCTGGACTGGGGAGAAGCATCTGCACACTTTAAAAATGCAAAGCCAGTTTCATTCTCAAATTACAGCTTCATGTTAAATGTTGCCTGCCAATTATCAAAAACATTCTCCTTCCTGCAGTTTGCACTCCTCCTGGCTTTGTAAGTATGTGTGGTTCAAGTGGGTAGGATAATTACGTACCTTAAGAAAATTACTATCACAAGGTAATTCATTTATTTATCAATTGTAGAAATAATTATTTTCTTATAGAATGAACTACTTTCAACACCTTCAGGGAGTTTCACATGCGACAAATCAACAACCAGAATATTTTAATGGAAACTATGCTATTATCTAAAAGATTCAAGGTAGTAGAAGGGTTATTTGGAAATGGGATAATTTTAATGTTAATAATTCTCTAGTCTCTACATTCTGCCAGCTAGATATTCCTTTTTCTTCCAGGAATATCTCAAACATATTAGTGCTAGAAACGGCCTGCTGTTTTAAAATTGTTAGTATATGCTGAGTATGAGAAAGTACAGAATCACAAGGCTCTGGAGAATGAGTATGGTTAGGGGTTGCACCACAGAGAGTAACTGGAGTTAGTGAGTTCCAGCTACAGAAGCACATATACATTTCATCCCCCCCCCAATAAATAAACGTTAAGAGATACAAAAATAACTGTTCAGTATGGATCACAGTGGCCCTTATAAAATCTTAGGTTACCAAAGCTGTCATGGTTGAAAACCATAATCTAATGAATCTAGGACTGAGCTACAAGGCCTACAGCCTCTTTGGAAAGGAAGAGGGGAGTGCAACATTAGCCTTAAATCTGCAATAAATACTAGGAGTGTAGTTTTCTACCCTTGCTATACTTCAGGCTGTACTTCAGCCTCTGTTGTACTACAGGCTCTAGCATCCAGCCTCCTTCTCCAGGCCTTGTGGTTACCTATGATGCCACATGTGATTGACAGGTGGCTGGTATTCAATATGTACCATTAGCTATGCCTGACTTAAGTAATGGTGGATTACTTGCCTTTAAAATGTCCTCATACTTTTCAACCTTATTGTGCTCTTCTCAAATGTAAACACTCAGACTTATACATTGAAAAGGTTCTTCACCCTGACTGTGATCTAAAGAATGCTATCTAAAAGCAACAGAAGTACTCACTGTACCAAAATTGTTAAGAGTTTTGTTTATTTAGAACATTCATGTGTTGCCCCTCCAGAGATCAGCTGAAGGCAGTTTCTAAGGGGGCTTACTCAGAGGAGAATGTTACCAGATTTATCAGAGAAGGACATCACCTTTGTATATATGTCGTCTACAGATTAAAACAAATGTGTAAATATTTCAGTTGAAAATCAAAACATTTGCTTTTAAAACCATATTTTACATACATTAGAAAACTATCATCAGTCATTTAAAACAACTCCATTTAAGTATAGTTCTGCAATTTTAGCAACAGGTTAATATATATTTTTGTCCAGAAGATGGCATCAAAGGATAGCTCAAATGCAATTTATTTCTAGTGACAAAAGAGAAACACACCAGCAAAAGGGGCCAAAGGCCATCCACTATAACCATGATCTGTCCTCCAAAAGCCTCCACAGATAACCCTCTAAAATTCCACAAGCACATTAATTAGCATCAAATGATGCAAGAAAACAGGCCAGCCACTAAAGGTCAGGGAGGGATAACAGGCCTAAAACTTTAGCCCAGCACAACAGTCACACAGTCTTTAGCAACACTGACCTGTGATAATGAAATCAAATAAGGGATAAGCAAAATCTAAGCTGCCCAGACGTGTTCGCGTGTATGTAAAACAACTCATTAGTCTGTTCCCAGCTGTAACAATCTCTAATAGCCTACCGCAGAAGGGGGAACCTCACGAAAGGAGTCCTGATCCCCACTGACTCATAAATCACAAGACATCTTCCATAAAATGTACCCATCTCAGTCTTCAAGCCAACAACATTGTTCTTCCCTAACATCTATTTCAGAAGCAAGTTATTATAAGAAGAACACCTCAAAGAAGCCATGTTTTTGAGTGACTGAAAACTCACAGTTCTTCTTGCCATTCCTGAATTTTCTCTTCCGTAGAAATGCAAAATTATCCCATGGCATATATCTGTGTTGATATAAATTTCAGCCCAAAAAGCAAAGGAAATGCAACACAGAAGTAAAACTATGTTTTCCAGTTTAAAAGACGAAGCGTGCCACAATCAGTACCATTCATGACACAGCAAACTGTATGCTTGTTCAAAAGCAATACATTAATTTAAAACATAACACAAATCGTTTCCTTTCCTGAACCCCACCACTTATATCCTACTTAGAGCTTGCTATTTTTTTCTAACCAAATATAAGGTTGAAAAGCCATCTTACATAATTGTTTTCATATATATTAAAACGTTTTCCCCTATAACACAGAATTACGGTTTTTACCTTTGGGAAAGGAATTTCTTAGCAGGGTACCCAAGGCTAGGTAGAAATATAAATAAATAAATAAATAAATAAATAAGTGTGTGTGTGTGTGTGTGTAATTTATTGGAAGCACTATGTCTAGATTAAAATGATTAAAAAATGTTAAAATAGCAAACTGGCATTTCCTGAGGTTGATGTCTCTAGTCACATGCCAGACGCATTTCGGCCTATTTGGCCTTCAACAGTGGTCAATTAAAACCCATGTAACCCCTGCACACATTTACAGAAATATATACATATACAAACAGTTTAAATCAAACCAGGCATGTATATAGGTTGTATACTATATTACCAATTACTCAAACATCTGGTAAGATTGACTCTAGTTGTAATACTGGTTTACATATGTCTCCCTTATACGATGTGTGCAGTTATCAACCTAGTAAAGCAATGTACATTCGCAGTACATTCTCCCCATATTGTCATCCTTTCCTGGGAACTAAGAAGAAGCTCAAGTTTCCCTTCTCTTAGCAGACTCCTCTTGGGAGATAACCATTCAAGTAGCCAAATTTTGTCTCCGGTCCAGTGGGATTCGTAAACGGCTAATTGAAAACCCTTCCCCATAGAAGATCTTTCCTCCTCCTCTTCAAATCATCCTTCCCAGAATCATCAACTTTTATTATTTTATTTTATTATTTTAAACCTAACTTTGATTTTTATTCAGAGCTGATATTGTATCGAAATAAATCTTGATTGAGATTTGGGTACCCAGCTTCTGTTTTCTAGGTTGGGTTTCATTCCCCTCTTTTTTCTTCTACAAAGGAATTTCTCAGACAGGAATTACTGAAGGGGTACAGTAATGCTTACAAATATAATGTAAGGTACCTTAAAGGTATGAACAATAAGCACATTCAAGATGGATAAGCATTTGAATTGGAGGAATCAGCATTGTCTATTTTCCCCTTGTGCTCTTTCTCACGGTGCCTTAAACTATAGATATTTCTACTGATATCAGATATTGTATTTTCTCACTGCAACGCTATGTATTGTTATGTATGTTTATTGCTTAAAACTGTAAACCTAAAATGGAATAAATTAATTTTTTAAAAATGCTCTCAAAAGCGTATACCCCCCAAAACAAAAGTAATACATTATTAAGCATTACCTACTAATTTCAATGACATTCAATGTTTTCATCTTAACTTTTCCACAAGGAACAATTGTTCATATATATGTCATATCATGATTAAGGCAATCCAAAAAAAGGCGACACACTATGAAACTCCATTTAAATTGTGGTAAGAGAGGAGGATTATACCAAAGGAATCCAAGTCACAAATGGAAAGTTGACTTTTGAAAACAATATGAATTATTTAAATTGTATGGAAATTTCCCCCCAGTTTTTTTTCCTGTCTTATACTAAACACTCCAGATTAGATATGAAGGTAACAGGGCTCTTAATTCCTGCTACGGTATTATTGCAATATTCCGGTATTATACCTAATTTAATGCCAGAACTCGGCCACGGAACATAAAGTGTTGTTTTGGTTAAATTGAATGGGCATTACTTGTTAAAGGATAGTTTGCCAGCAAATTTATAGCACTTTTCCTAGACATACCCCAGTTATTTCATACAAGTATTCTGGAATCTCAGTTCTTAAATTTGGGAGCATCAGGTTTCTTATGGCTAGACCAAATGCAGACATTTCCTCAATACTGAATAATCTAAGCCAGCCTATATATATGTGAGACTTACAGAAGAGAACAAGACCTGATAATGTGGTTTTCATTAGGAATTCCAGTACCTTTCATTTTCCAACACTAACTGATATCACCTGTTTTTGAACAGGGATTCAAGGCTGGACATGAAGAGAATTTTGATCCAACAAATGCAGTCAAGTTTTCTACATTTGGGGAAACCACAGGGATCAGCACACCAGAAGTGCCATGGATAAGCTTCACTCTGATAGCCTTGGTTTGCTTATAATGAGAAAACTGAACTCTAGATTGGCCTCTGCTTTTAACATAATGGAGAAGCTCCTAATAAAACCCATCAGCTTGACTTCTAGTCAGTGCAGTCTTAAAATCCAGCATAGTTCATCTGTGGTGAGTAACAATTGTCTCCAGGTACATCCTACATCAACAATAAAGACAGTACTTGACATAGAGCAAAAGTCATAAAAGACACAAAGATGCAAAAGTCAAAGAGACTCAAACAAATAACTGGATTGGGTAAGGCAATTGTGTTGTTCTGTGTTAAGCATTTTTACTACGCATCTCACTAACAGATGCTTTGCTTCACCGATTTTTTTTTAGCATCAGAGTTTATATGATAGTCAGTAAGGTTTCCTAAATGTTTCTTTCCCAATCCTGTCTTGCTAAACATTCTGTCGTAAATAGGCCTTATACTGTTATGATGCATGAAAATATGTTTTGAGGATATGAGGCAAAGTTATTGCCATTCAAATTACCTTAATCTTAGAAAGTAAAAAAAAGAAAATGGCATGAAACTGTTTCTTCTAATTTAAACAGGGCTGGATTTAATAATTGTTACACAGTATTTGAAAATGAATATAAAATGAAATAATGCTATCAAACTTGGTAAAAAAGAGGAAAAATAAGTTTTGCTTATGAACTAAATACCTGCAATGGACAACAACAGGTTCTTCTCGGCCAGTTCTTCTTTTCCGTACGAGACTCACAAAATCCAGGAAATCACTGGAATCATCAGGAACCCCATGATCAGGCCATGCTATGTACTGGATTTGAGTGAGCTGACGGTGTTCATTTTTCTTGTAAGAGAAAATGTACCCAAATGTAATCAAATGTATCTCACTATTTTTCTATAATAAATTTCACTTTTAAAGACATCACTTAACGTTTCTGCTTTCACAAGAGTTTATACCAGTTAAATGCAGTTATAATCATTCAAAGGGTAAAACGGTGATTTGGAGATTAAGCATGCCATGAATTTATAAAATCAGCTCCATAGGTCTTCATGCTGTGATGATCTGGGATAAATTTGAATTAAAATAGGCACATAAATTTCCTAAATAAAATACATTTGAGAGGTAAATTGATGTTTTATTAGATCACTTTAGGTTGAGTTAAGAATATGAAGCACATCAAGCACATATCTATGAGATCTATTACTTTACTTGCTTGGTATTTTCTGTAGTTATATTCATGCAAAAATGTTTGTGGAGAAACAACAGCTACAAAGGGCAGCATTCAAAGCTCTATGAATAAAATGCTACAGTGCAAATAGGAAATTCTCATCTGTTCTTCTTGTGGAGAGTTCATTCTTCACTGGGTTGGTTTTACCTCCTGAACTGTAGGTAAGGCAAACCAAATCTGCCTGTGAGGTGGGACTTCCCCCAAGCATCAAGAAAAAAAACAGGCAAGTAACTTGTACTATTTTTCTTCTCACCTCAAGAATAGGAATTCATCCTTCATTTGATGGGAAAATAACCCCCTTCCTACCCAAATCCCCTGGCTCCAACGAAGTTCTTAAGGTTGAGGACACTCTTGAGTACCTTATGCCCAAAGCTAATACAGTTGAGCTATTGTTTAAACTTTTTAGTGCACTTCCGGGTCGGGCGACCCCCCCCCCGGTTGCAAGCACGGAGCCGCGCTCCTGCTGTTCGCTGCCGCGGGGCATGCAAATAGCCCCGTTAAGAACCGGCAAGCGGCACCCCTTGGAGTAAGAGGGGATGCAGATTCGGGTGCCGGTGGTGGACCTGCCATGGGAGCGATAGTCGCCGAGAAATCGGCGGCGGTTGCTCTGGTGGACTCCACTGAAGTGCCGGCGCCATCTTAAAGAGACGGCAGGAGAGAGCGAGGTGGGACCCGATTTTTTCCTTTTAAGTTGGATTATAAATAAAGTTCATTGACTTTAAAAGCACTAAATTGGGGTGTGTGGCAGTATTTTTTTTTTTTGCTAAGAGACAACTCTGAACTACCTATAATTCAGTTACGCTCTGTTTTTGTGACTTTTGGCTTTTTGCCAGTTGAGTGACGCACTCTAAAAAAAGTTTTTTGCAAAGCAAGATCTTTGAATCAAAAGAAAGGAGTTGGAGAATAATCAAGTGACATGGCATAGAACATTTCAATGGTCACAGTGATTGCTTCTCCAAACTGATCTCTTCCATCTCAATAAATTTTGTACAATGATTTAAAAGGAACTCTCTGCCCCCCCTACTCTCCTTTGGATTACAAGTGCCAGCTGTTATTTCAGTTCTTCTAGCTTACCAATGGCTGAGAAGCATACCAAGAATATTCTTAAAGATACAAAGTTGGTGGTACAGCCTCCTCTTAGACGGGCCTCTGTAACTCAAATAACTCAACAGACAACTTCTCCAATAGCATCTGCATCTATCACTTCTAAGATGCCTTTAAAACCTAAACCTGAAGTTAAACCTGAAGTGACTTTGAACTCTGTGTTTGAACTGTTAACTAAGACTCACCAGGACGTTACAGAAATGAAGCAGGAACTATCCCAGAATACAGCTACTATAGCTCAGAATTCAGCTGCAATAGCCTCCTTGCAGGACACAATTTCATCTCTGGCTGTCAGACAAGATATGGTTGAAACCAAGCTTAAAAAAAATACACAGGAGACTAAAGAAATCAAGAAGAAGGTGGATACCTTGGAGATGTCAATAGCATCTGTAGTTGATAGAGAAGAGACGCAAAATGATCAAATGGCGATGATTGAGCTTAAGATAAAAGAATCTTCCCTACGTATACGTGGTTTGAGAGAGAAAATTGAGGATCGGGACCTACGTGGATATCTGACAGTTCTTCTGGCGGATTTCTTACAAGAATCTGAAGAGGTTATTGCAGGGATGATAGTGACAGCTTACAGAATAAATTCAGCTTATGCGACAAGGAATAAAGTACCGAGGGATTGCCTGCTTCAATTGTTTTCCAGAAGTCACAGAGACTTAATACTTAACACCCACTACAAGACACCATTGAAGATTGGGGATGAGTCTCTGAGACTGTTGAAAGAAATACCTGCAAGATTGCTGAGGAAAAGGAAGGATTTTATGGAGATTGCTCAACACTTAAGACTCAGTGGAATACAATTTAGATGGGAATATCCACAAGGTGTTTCATTTATCTTCAAGGCTAAAAGGTTTAAGTTTACAGAAGTGGATAAGGCAGACCAGTTTTTAAGAAGATATGACACTGAACTGGTTAAACCTTCCAAATCAGCCAAACAAGTTCCAAGCAGAGAATCCACAGAAGAAGAAAAGGCATCTGAAGCTTCTGGAGGGGGAGACATTCCAGCAGTACCATCAGAGGACTCTCCAACTGATGATACAGAAGACTGAATAGAATAATAAGGGGTAGGGGGGTAGCAGTAGTAGTAGTAGGTGGTAAGCATGTTAAAATTAATTGTGGAAATATATGGGATCTAATTGAAATTTGATATGTTACAGGTTCTATCTTGGAATGTTAATGGATTGAACTCTCCCAACAAAAGGAGGAAAATATTTCATCATTTACGAAAAACTAATGCTAACATTATTTGTTTACAGGAAACGCATATACTCCCAAAGGATGTATTTAGGTTGGAACAAGCAAGATTAGGTACCCTATTTGCGGGATGTAATGATAGTAAGAAAACCAATGGAATAGCTATGTATATACCTGTTTCACTGCAACCAAAAGTTATTTACCAAGATACAGAGGGAAGAGTTTCGTTGCTGGAAGTAACGTGTGGTTTTCAAAAGATACTGCTTGTGGGAATATATGCACCAAATATAAAGCAAAAGTTATTTTATGAAAAATTAGCTTTACTATTAGCTGAATACGCTACTGAAAAAATTACATGGATGGGGGATTTTAATGGTGTTATGGTACCTAAGATTGATAGATCTGGGGAAAAGAAAAAAGCAAGTAATGAAGGAAAACTACCAGGGATTTTTGATGCTCTTACAGGTCAGTGGGATATGTTTGATGTCTGGAGGTTGACACACGGTAAGAAGAAGGGATACACTTTTTTTTCACAGAGACATCTTACGTATTCCAGGATAGATATGATATGGATGTCAAAGGGTCTGGTAGAAAAATCAGAAAACTCAGAGATTTTGCCCAGGGTGTTATCAGACCATAATGCGGTTCTAGTTAAAATTAAAATGGGAAATAGAGGTTACAAGCCCTGGAGAATTAATGATTTTCTTTTAAAAAATAATAAAATGGTTGATAAATTGAAGGTGGAAATATGCAACTATTTTAAAGAAAATATAGATAAAGGTACCAGTACAGATATAGTCTGGGATGCTGGTAAGGCAGTAATTAGGGGACTTTTGATTCAACAAAACACAAGATATTATAGGGAAAGGGAGAAAAGGAAAAAATGTATATTAGATGAAATAAAATAGGCGGAACGATACTTATGTAGATTGCAAGATAAAGGGGCTAAACAGGAACAACAGAATAAGATTAGAAATTGGCAACATCAATATGAATTTTTAATTGCTGAAGAGATTGAAAGAAAAGTTATGTATAATAAACAAAGATTTTTTGAACATGCTAATAAACCGGGTAAAATGCTAGCTTGGCAACTTAAACAAAAAGAAAAAAAATACCAATAACCCAAATTAGAAGGAAGGGTAAGATAACAAGAGTTAAAGAGGAGACTGTTGATACATTTGTGAAATTTTATACAGATTTATACAAAAAAAATTTAGTCTCAGAGGCAGAGATAGAAGCCTATCTTACTAAATGGGATTGGGAAAAAATAACACAGGAAAATAAAGAATTTCTAGATTCTCCAATATCTAAGGATGAACTGGAACAAGCAATAAACAAAAGCAAACTGAATAAATCTCCCGGACCAGATGTTTTACAGTATATTATTATAAAACATTTAAAGAGCAATTAACTCCTTATCTTCTGGAAGTGATGAATTTAGGGATGACAAAAGGTATTATCCCTCAAACATGGAAGCAAGCAAATATAGCATTAATACCAAAGGTTAACTCTGATATATTGGAAGTTAAAAATTTTAGACCGATCTCATTATTAAATATTGATTATAAATTATATGTAGCAATTTTAGCTAATAGATTAAAAGGAGTATTGAATCAATTAATACATGATGATCAGGCTGGATTTTTACCAGGAATGTTGATTAGTCAGAATGTAAGGGTGGTAATAGATCTTTTAGAATATGCGGAACAAGATACAACACCAATGGCTCTGATATTTTTGGATGCTGAAAAAGCTTTTGATAATGTTAATTGGCAGTTTATGATTAAGGTATTAGAGTTTATGGATTTTGGTGAGAGTTTTAAAACTGCTATAAAAGGCATATATACACAACAAACAGCTAATCTGATTGTAAATGGAATATTATTACCATGATTGAAATTCAAACGGGAACGAGACAGGGTTGTCCTCTTTCCCCTTTACTTTTTATTTTAGTTTTAGAGATATTATTGAATAATCTTAGAACGTCTAGTGATGTAGTAGGGGTACGAATAGGGAGAAATCATTATAAACTTAAAGCATATGCTGATGACAGTATGTTTTTTGACTGATCCGATTGAACAGTTTGACAGATGGAATAAAATTTTGGAGGTTTATGGAAAGCTTTCAGGCTTTAAAATTAATAAAGCTAAAACTAAAATTTTGGTTAAAAATATGACTCTTGCTCAGCAACAAATATTAGTCAAAAAGACGGGACTCAATATTGAAAACAAAGTTAAATACTTGGGTATATGGATATCGAATAATAATCTTAACTTATTCCAGGATAACTATGTAAATCAATGGCAACAAATTAAAAAAGACCTGATAAATTGGGGAAAAGTACCTTTATCACTTTGGGGAAGAATATCAGTAATCAAAATGATGTTATTACCCAAAATGCTTTTCTTGTTTCAAAATTTACCAATAGTGACAGGTGCACAGATATTTGAAGATTGGAAAAAGGATGTTATGAGATTTCTTTGGGGTAAAGAAAGACATAGGATTGCATATAATAATTTAATAGAATTTAAGGAAACGGGAGGATTGGGATTACCGGATTTAAAAATGTATTATCAAGCGGCCTGCTTTACCTGGATTAAAAACTGGATCCTCTTAGAGAATCCAAAGCTATTAGAATTAGAAGGACATAAGTTGCGATTCGGGTGGCATGCTTATTTATGGTATGAGAAACAGAAAGTGAATAAAGAATTTAATTCTCATATCATCAGAAAACATTTATTACAAATATGGAATAAATATAAAGATGCTTTAGAAAGTAAAACTCCCGGGTGGATAAATCCTATAGAAGCTTTTATTAGAAGAGGTGCACATTTAAATTTGGATTGTAATATCTATAGAGAAATGATAGATTATAGAGATGGGACATGGGTATTGAAAACACGTGAAGAACTTCAGATAAAAGATTGGTTTATGTATCATAAATTAAAAGATGTCTTTACTAAGGATAATAGATTCGGATTTAATCGAACCAAATCTAAATTTGAGATAATATTACTAAAGGGTAATAACGGTTTGATAGGAAGGATTTATAAAGTACTTATAGAATTGAATTTAGAACAGGAAAGGATCAAACCAGTTATGTTGAAATGGATGAGAGACCTAGGGTATAATATAGACTTGGAGATCTGGGAAAAGTTGTGGAAAAACGAATTTAGGTTTACTATTTCGAATGAAATAAGAGAAAATTTATATAAAATGTTTTATAGATGGTATATAACTCCAGTATTATTAAGTAAAATGAAAAAAGATGATAAAGCTTTTTGTTGGAAATGCGGTACTGATATAGGTACATTTATGCATATTTGGTGGTATTGCAAAAAAATTAGGAGATTTTGGCAATTAGTTCTGAATGAGACAAATAATTTGATTAAAGTAAAAATTAAGAGAGATCCCGCCTTTTGTTTATTGGGCATTCCAAAAAAAGAATTGGATAAAGGTGACAGAGTCATATGTCAATATAGTTTTGCAGCAGAAAGGATTACAATTGCCAAAAAATGGAACCAAAAAAATAAACCTTCAATTAAAGAATGGAGAGAAAAACTATGGATGTATATGCGGATGGCCAAAATTACAGTATCTTTACATGGTAAAGATATGGAGGAATTTAAAATTACATGGTCAAAGGCCACTGCATACTGGGATAAATGGGCAAAAACGGATTTTAAAAATATAGTTAACGAATTGTAGTACAATGGGATTTTAATTAATGTATAATAATGTGAGTTTGTTAAATTTTGTCATGACACCCCATCGGAAGTCCATTGGTGAAGGGCACAGTGGTGGGGGCTGGGTTTTTTATTTGGGGCGCAATATATAGTTTTATATGAATAACAATGAATAACAGAATAACAGAATCTTACGCTCTATATATGTATATGTATTTTTTCTTTTATATGTATCCTTTTTTTTACTTTTTTCTTTTCTTTTGGATTTATTATAAAAATGCAATAAAAATTTATTAAAAAAATATAAACTTTTTAGTGAATGCATGAAAGAAAGTATGGACCAATGCCCACATGACTATAGATGTCTTCCAAGACCCTTCTCTAGATTGCTGCTGAAGTAGCCACTCAGTTTATAGGTAACATGGGGAGGATGAGTAAACAAGTATCGAAGGGTAGAGGGTCACAATGTTTGGTCTTGGGAATGGGTGGGAGTTGCTCAGGCACGGCTGCTGTCAACAACTGATGAGCTTGTGCTGGAACCAAAGGGATGGTTAAGTATCTCGGATTTGAGATGTTGTGGCCAATGGAGGCCGAGGTTGTGTTGTCCAGGAGCGATCTAGGGCCTGAGCTATCTGCCACAAAGGGTGTTGAGCAGAAGGCGCTTATTAGTCCCATGCTGGTGAAGACGGCTCATGCTGTAAAGCAAGAGCTTAATCCAGAGGCAGATTGGTGGAGTGACTAGGAACCAGACAGCATGACAATTACGAGGCACCTGATGGTGGACTCCAGGAATGGCATCCCCTTCTGAGATGTAGCAGTGAGAAATCAAAGGCTAGTATAAAGAGTAGGCAGAAAGCCCACTCTTATAGTCATGTGACAACCAGTAGCGCTCAACACAACATGTACAGGAGCAAGATCTTGATCAGTACTGAGGGGACCAGTGTTGGCTCCACAAAGATAACTCCCAGCATTCCCAGGGTGGGTAGTCATAGGAGGCCTAATGTCTGTCTGTCAGTGAAAACTCCTTAGATTGAGACCGTCATAGCAGGAACAGTCTTGGTATTGAAGAAAATGTTCTCTGAAGACCTTTCATGAAGACCATTGACATGGAGGAGTCAACAGTGTCCACAGAAGTGTCCTCTACTTGCCCTTCAGAGACGGAGTTCAAATATTGCACTTTAGAAGAATGGTGAAGGAGGCAGTGGTGCAAGGCTATCCAAAATAGGCATAGCAGAGGCAACTGCTGACAGTTTAGGACCCATCCTCTTCCTGCTCCTCTTCCAGCTCAATGGATGTGGGATTCAACTTACAAGGGCACTTCAGAGCTCAGACCTTAGCAGCAGTCAGTGCCAATTCTGAACTCACGGTTGGCTGCTGGGTCAACTTTGAGATGGAAGCAGGGACCTCCTTCTTGTATGGTGCAGGAGATGAGAGAGAGCACTCAAACGATAGGACAATTTCTACGGACTTGTTTAGTAAACTGAAAACAGTGATGGCAGGAATCAACCTGCTGCTGCTTGTTGAGACACAGGAGGCTATCTATAAAACTATTTGTAGTGGCTAACTTCACCCCACAGGACATCACCTCCCCGCCCCCATTAAGACTCTAAGAAGGAGCAGAAGGAACCAGAGAAAAAGCCCTAAGAAATTTATTGCAGTGGGGATGACTAGTAAACGACTCTCTTTCCTGAATGCTGGATAACACCAAGACTTGTCCTCTTCCCCTGTGTCTTAACTTCAAGTTCAGGCCTTTTTGAAAGACAAGAAGGAAAAGCTAAGAGCAGATACAGAATACTTTGAAAAACATTCCACAAAAACCTTCAAGGCATTGTTTAAACGTTTTTGCTGGGAGAGTACCAGATGCCCTCTTTGTTCTTTCTTTAATACTTTTTTGTGAGTCTAAGTCAGCTCCCAATGAACCCTGTGTTCCTGAAAGGCAAAAACGTAACTGGGAGTCTGATAAAGGACCCCTTTCCCAGGCAAATTAGCTTTGCTCTACCTACCAATACCAGGAGATGGGACCTAAAATCAATCAAGAACGAACTCATATTCAGAGGGTGAGAACTTAATTTTTTTCTTACATGACAGGGTAATTTCTTCAGTGTCTAAAAATGTATATGCAAAATGCTGTTTCAATGATCTTCTGAAGCAAGATAGTTTTAGGGTTTCAGAGACTTAGATGAATCACTGAAATCTTACCTCCAAGTTAGATAATGTCATCTCTCTGAAGACATAAGCGGGATTTCCTTCTTCTGAATGGCAGGTGATCTGGAAATTCCCATATGCAGAACTTCCACCAGGCTCTGGCCAGTACTGATGACATTTTACCTAAAACCAACATTTTTAAAAAAAAATCTGTTTAGATTTCAAAAGTCTCATTTTGCCCCTTATTTCTTTTAAGCACTTGTTAGTTACTTTTCACTCATTCTATGAAACATGCATTAGGACTTGTAACTCAAGATGAATAACTTTTATTGCACAATGGAATTAAGAAAATGCACTAATGACTAGTTGACATCTCAGTAAAGACTACATGAGATTGTTCAACTAGCGTACTTCTTTTCACATAATTTACCACACAACTTGTGATTGCAAGTACATGTGGCTCTAAGAAGGTAAATGGGCCTGCTGATTTAAAATTCGAAACAATTTCTTAGTTAAACTTACCAAAAGCTCAGAACTTTTCAAGCAGTATGGTCTCCAAGCCTATGCTATTTTGTACCCATGGAAAACTACTACCTGATTACCAATGTAGTAATTAAAACCCTGAAGCTCTTCTAGATTACTTATGCAGATGAGGCTACAATCTGTTCACTTTTTAGTTTCCAGAATACACTCGTTATTACTGAATGAGTAAGGCACTTAGAGCTACCCCTCAAGATTTATAAATGACGTATTTTATGTTAATGCAGTAAAATAAGGTTGGGTTTGATAGGAATGTAAGTACTGCATATATTTCCCCAAAAAACCCTCAGGAAAAAAAGTGCCCAAGCTCTTCAAATTTTCAGAAATGCTGTAATTCTAACTGAAATCTGGTATTAATCCTAGCAGCATAAGAATACTTCCTAACTACAGATATAACTACCAACCCAATTCAGACATGTATAATCTTTTAAAAGTGAGAGTTAAGATTACAAGTTAACTTACTCTGCCCCGTTCCACTTGAGTGGTTAACATTACAACCATAGAAGAGCCTTGCTCCCATGTCATCTGCCAAAAATCAGGACAAGTGTTGGGTAAAGGACCCTGGCAAGCAATGTACTTGTTTATTATACTGGAAGAAGGGATTTCCATCTAAAAATAGAAACACAAAATAGGTTTATTAGCTGTACAGCAATTTTGTTAAGATTTTGCTGACTCATATGTCAAAAAACAAGTAATAAATATGTTAATAGATATGAAAAGATATGTGGAGGACAAAGAGTAATGTAATTCAAAGAAGTTGATAATCGAGTCGTAATTCTGAATGGTATATTGGTATATTGTGCTTATGTTTTAATGTTTGTTTGAGTTTGTTAAAAATAAAATTAAAAAATCTTTAAAAAAGATTTTGCTGACTCAAGTTTAATTTTAAAAGGCTACAAAATCAAATCATTACATAATTGTAAAAAACCCCTATATTTATAAATTTGTAAAAAATTCTATGCCACCTTTCCACACAATTAGGGTTTACAAGGCAGCAAACTTACAAACTTTAAAACAATTAAAATACAGTTAAAATATAATATTCTCTTAAAAACATGTAAACAAACAACACTAGAAGGAGAGCCAAAAACTGTTATTGGGTGTATACCAGACAAACTAAAAAAGTCTTCACCTGATGGTGAAAGAAACCAATACAGAGGACAGATGACTCTCCCTGGGGAGGGAGTTCCAGAGTTTTGGTGCCACGATGGAGAAGCCCCTTTCTTGGGTCACCAGATGTCTGGCCTGAGATGGTGGGGGCAACCAAAGCAGGGCTTCTAAGGTTGACTGAGTGAGAGGTTGGGTTCATGTATAACTGACGACCAAACATCAGATATAATCCAACACAACAACAACCAAACAGTTGGAGTTAAATCATTAACAGCAAAATCCTAAGGCCACTGGTGAACCTCTAAGCTCTATGGTGGTATGAACTGGAGATGGGCTGGTGCAGCACCCTGCTGGTGTAGCTCCGCTCTTCTAGGGGGCCAGAAATGTGTGGCACAGGCTCAGTCAGCATACTAAACCTCCTCAATGCATGTACTGCCCTCCATTGCAGGGTAGTATTGTGCTGCTAAAAGCCTTCCATTTAACTCATTGGGAAAGGAAGAACTGTTTCTGCCACCACAATACATGGCACCATGTTTTACAGCTATGGTATAACTTAGGATACTAAGTCTGCAACTGATCAGATGTCTCCTAAGCATGATACAAGCCCCTGTTAGGACACTTATATCTCAGATGAAAGGATGTGTAGCATGGGGCTGGTCTCATATTGGTCACACACACACAACCACCAAGGGAACTTTGGTCATGGAATGCTAGAAAAAGGGTACTTTGCAAAACAGAAAAACAAAACAAAATGAGCACTTTGCACAAACATTTGAAGAGAGCAAATATATTACAGCATATTGCTAATACTGCTCTGCTCAGAACCCTTACAGGTACACCTCATAACACAAGCTCTGACAGAGAGCCTCTACTCCTTCTCCTGGGAATGCAAGGACAATGAACCACACACAGGCAAGGAAGGAAAAAGAACAAGCAGGATTCCCTACAAATCACTCTCCCATTGCCCACACAACACATATCAGGTGTATACTGCCTCAACAACCCTGCCTCTCCCAATAATTGCTAGTAGTGTCTTCCCCAGAGGGCAAGCGCAAGTAGTTCAGAATGCAAGTTAAATCTGAAAGGCAATGTACAAGACCACCATAATCACAAACTCACATTTATATAGTTTGCATTGATGTAATCATCATTACTCTTTAAAATGACCCGTGTAGCATCATCTGGGATAAGGAACAAAAAAAGAAACCAATCAGCACATTTGTAAATTCAGCATCAGCACATTTGTAAATTCAGCAAAGACAACTAATATATCTAATTACAATATATCTAAGACATCAATATATCTAATTCTCAACATGACCAAATCTGTGGATACTTAAATCCAGAGACAGACAAGTCAGATCTAACTACTAACATGAAAAAAGTCCCAAGTTTGCAGAAAATTTGAAATCTTACACAAAAAACCCCCTCCCCAAATAAAAGAAGCAGTGCCTGTAGCTTTATGAAACAAATGCCATTTTAGTGGTGTTGTAGGGATTACTAGGCAGAAAAACAATATTGCCAGCCTTTAAGGTTGGTATATGTCAATAAAAGGCAGGGGCAACAGGCAAGGCCCTTTCCAGGGCTGCTTTAGCCTTTGAGAGAGGACTCATCAGGACCAGGCCTGGTAGCAGCCATGGATTGACTTACATAACTCACCCAGGAATGGCTGTTTGTTTTTGTTCAACAGCAGTCACCCCACCAAAGTCACTGTGGTGTAGTGGTTAGAATTTCAGACAAGGACCTGGGAGGCCCAGGTTCAAATCTGCTCTGCTACTGAAGCTTGATGGGTGGCCTTGGGCCAGTCAGACCCTCTAGCCTAACACACCTCAGGGTTGGGGTTGTTGCTGTGAGAATAAAATGGAGGTCAGGAGAACGATACATATACCCCCTTGCCCAGCTACTTAGGAGTTTCCGGCTGGGGTGTCATCAGGATGCTGATGACACCCAGCTGTATCTGTTGATGGGCAGCTGGCCAGATGCCACCCCAGACATGCTGGCCAGGTGTCTGGAGGCTGTGACAAAATGGCTGAAACAGAGTCGGCTGAAGCTAAATCTATCAAAGACGGAGGTCCTGTGGCTGAGTCGGGGAGGCTCAGAATTGGGGTGCCGGCTCCCAGCTCTTGACAGTGTGCAGCTGAAACCTATGCCTGCTGTCAAGAGTCTGGGTGTGATCCTGGACACCTCCTTATCAATGGAGGTGCAGGTCACAACCACAGCCAAGGTGGCATTCTACCATCTCCCAAGGCTAGGTAGCTGGTGTCCTACCACTCCTGCCCTGACCTCGCCACAATGATCCACGTGATGGTCACCTCCAGGCTAGATTACTGTAACTCGCTCTACGTAGGGCTGCCCCTGAGACTCAGATGGAAACTCCAGCTGGTTCAGAATGCAGCAGGGGGGTCTTCACAGGGACCCCATTGAGGGTGCATATTAAGCCAGTGCTCCAACAACTGCACTGGCTCCAGGTGGAGCACCAGATCAGGTTCAAGGTGCTGGTTTTGACCTTTAAAGCTTTACATGCTCTGGGACCTTTGTATCTTCAGGATTGCCTCACCTAGTACGCCCCCCCAGAGAGCACTACGCTCAGAGAATACCAACTTGCTGGTGGTCCCCGGCCCCAAAAATGTCCGGCTGTCCTCAACCAGGGCCAGGGCTTTTTTGAAACTTTCTTCGGTGGAACTCTCTAGCGAGACCAGGGCCCTGCACATTCTTGCACAGTTCCGCAGGGCCTGTAAGACGGAGATGTTTTGCCAGGCCTATGGTTGAGGGCACTAACGGTTTCCATTGTAGCTGGCCTCCCTTTCCTGTCCCCCCCTTTTTAATAATTCAATCTACATGTTACAACTGGGGGCCCAGAGTGCCTCTCTCCAAGCTCGCCATGGACTTCTACGATTAAATAGCGCCAAATGATTTAATAATTTATTGTTAGTCAACCTAGCTTTTAATTGATATGTATTATGTTTTAAATGTATGTACATTATATTGTTATAACTGTTAGACGCTCTTTTAGGGCCCAGATCACCGCTGCAGGGTGAGAAAAGGCTCATGTTCCCCCCATTTTCCTGCACTGAAACAGCATGGTGTTTTATGTTATCTTCCCATTTTTGCTGCTCCACATGGAATATTCTGCGCATGTGGAGCAGTAAAAACATGGAAGTAACTCACCCTCAGCACTGTTTCAGCACAGGAAAATGTCTGGAGAGGGAAGGCAAGTGTCCTTCCTCCCCCCACAGCAATGATCTGAGTACAAATGGGCTACTGTACTTTTAACAGCCATTCCCTGTAGCTGCTATGTGGCTGTGGGGAACTGACACAGCTTAGTAATGGATTTTAACTTTCATACAAGTACTTACAAGGCGAAATGTCTCTGTATCTATTTTTGGAAATGTTTTGAGGTAATTTGGCACAAGACATTGTCATCCCAGGCTTCTTCCTATAAAGTTGCTGAACAGAAACAAACAAGACAGGCAGTAGCAAGAAAAATATGACAAATCATGATGGCATATGCAAATAAGGCAACATTTCACTAAAAACACTTTCCCCCGTGTGCGAACAAGGAAGACAACACATGCATTTTGTACCTCTGCAACTTTTCGGGAAACAGAGTATTCATCATCACTTAAATTTCCAGTAAAGACATATGCTGAGGGTGTGAACACAGAGTTACTTACATCAAGGAAAGAGCCATGAGTATTAGGCAATGTGGAAACCACTATCTGTAAGGTATCAAGACATAGACTGTGCTGTTCCCCAAACTGACAAAAGACCTTTTCTATGAGCAGAAGGCAAGAAAGGGTTTACTGTATTTAAACAAAAGAAATCTAGCCAGATTATTCAGAAAAAACCATGGTAAATGCTCTTGTCCATTCCTATCTCTACATTCCAACTGAGGGTAGCTCTTAATACATTTACAGCCTTATGCAGCCATATATAAAAGCCAGAACTTGCTCCTCAATTAATAATTTATAAATTTAATTAACATTTATCAATTCAAGAAGGTTACACTTAAAGGTCCCATGCTGCATAAAGCAGTAGATGTAAAACAGTGTTGTGCTTTCTTGTAATTCTTGTTCATCGAGTGGTCTTCCATGCAGGCACATATTGGAAGTGTGCAGGCCTGATACCAGAAGATCTTCCAGTATTTTCCTAAGCATTAAAAACACTTTGGGGGGAGCCTCCCCCATTGGAACACACTAGTGACCATTTTCCCACTCAAACGGTCACGTACTCTGAGTGGGAGCGCACCCAGTTCCCTCAGTTCTCCTGAGCCACTGCAAGCCTTCAGAGAATTAATATCTAACAGAAGTAATATAGAGAGCTCATGGGTGGGGTGGGGTGGGGATGCGGTAGGGAAAGAATGTGTGCCTGCACAGAAGACAACTCATTGAACAACAACTACAGGTAAGTGCAACACATATTATTTTCATAATATTCGGTCTTCTGTGCTGTCCTACATTGATAGACTGACAAAGTACTCATCATGGAGGCGTGGTGAAACATGACCCCCACTCAGCCACCCTCTCAGAAAAGTCTAACTGGGCTGGTTCAGTAACCATGCTGTCAACCGCAACCTGTGAATCTCGTGGTGAATCAAGGGGCCCCTGCGTAGAAAATTTGACCTGATGGGTAGATGTACGAACAATCCTTTGGACATTAAAAGCAGAACCTTGGAAAAAAGGCAGTTAAGGGGAGACATTATAGAGATCTATAAAATTATGCATGGTATGGAGAGAGTGAAGCTTTTCTCTCTCTCTCATAATGCTAGAATGTGGCGTCATCTGTTGAAGCTGGAGGGTGACAGATTCAAAACAGATAAAAGTAAGTATTTCTTCACACAACTCATAGTTAAATTGTGAAACTCCCTGCCCCAGGATGTGGTGATGGCTGACAACTTGAAAGGCTTCAAGAGGGGAATGGTCATGTTCATGGAGGAAAGGACTACTCATGGCTACTAGCAAAAATGGATACTAGTCGTAATGCATATCTATTCTCTCCAGGATCTGATGAGCATGCCTATTATATCAGGTGCTTCGGAAAACAGGCAGGACAATGCTGCTGTGGTTGTCTTGTCTGTGAGCTTCCTAGAGGCACCTGGTTGGCCACTGTGTGAACAAACTCTGGACTTGATGGACCCTGGTCTGATCCAGCAGGGCCTTTCTTCTGTTCTTAACCTGACACTAAGTTTGTCTAGGCCAAAAAAGTATGATTAGGATACAACAGGCACCCTCTGTTTGGATCTTGGAGAGAACCTTGTTGATCAGCAGATGGGGGGGGGCATAAAAGAGGCCACCCATCCACTGGAATTGAAAATTATCTGTGATGGAGAGGTGGTTGCTCTGGATTGTCAGGCTGAACCAGGCAAGCACCCCATTCTTGGGTAAAAGGTGAAGGTAAATAAAAGATATAATGCTGCCAGGCTGGTGGAGGCGTAGGAAATTGCCATGGAAATAGCTGAGTTGTTTCTAAAAGGTTGAGGAGGGGTCAGGCTCTACTTCACCTTCAGATACGGATGGACTGGTGAAGGCGAATGCATAGAAGGAGTTTTGGCAATAGAGCAGGCAGGCTTTACGGAAGGGAGAGCAACGATAGAGCACTGCCTTGTCCTGCAACATCTAGCAGAGAAATATTCCAATAAGGGAAAACCCTCTTTATATGCGGCATTCATTGATTTTAAAGC
Organism: Euleptes europaea; assembly: GCF_029931775.1. Classification (NCBI taxonomy): domain Eukaryota; kingdom Metazoa; phylum Chordata; class Lepidosauria; order Squamata; family Sphaerodactylidae; genus Euleptes; species Euleptes europaea. The sequence goes on from NW_026612079.1 coordinate 48,322, forward strand.
AGCATTTGATTCAATTTCCAGACCTTTACTCTGGGACAAGCTCGAAGCCTCAAATGTAGATAAAAGGCTCCTGTTGCTGCTGCGAGCCCTACATGAACGGACAGCACTGAGAGTCAGGTGCAACAGAAGAGGACATCTTACCGGCCCCATAACACCTATAGAGGAGTTAGGCAGGGCTGTTTACTCGTCCCCCTGCTATTTGCCTATTATATAAATAACATAGTCAGTTCCTTGAACGCACCGGATTTACATCCACCTAAACTAGCAGACAGGCATATTCATTCTGCTCTATGCCGATGGCGCGGTACTTCTTTCAAGAACCCCAGTTGGCCTAAGGAGGGCGCTAGTGAGAGTGGGAACGTTCTGTGAGAAGGAACGCCTGACTATTAATTATGACAAAACAAAAGTAATGGCTTTTGGTAATCGCCCTAATTATAGGAGGTGGAGCATAAATGGCCATAGGTTGGAACAGGTAACCCAATTCAAATATCTTGGAATTAGGGCTGTTGAAAAAAAAATTCGGTAAAGTTCGGCTACGGCAAAATTTGGCCCGTTTAACTTCGGGACGTGCCAATGTTCGAACTCCCCGCTTCGGATCTGCGAAATTCGGCGCGAGATCCGGAGTTCGGGGGGAAATTTGCCCCCCCCCTCGGGCCTTCACGGGGCTTCCATGAAGGCGCGCGGGGGGCTCTCTAAACAGATCTGTTTAAAGCACCCCCCCGTGCGCCTTCAGGGAAGCCCCCTGAAGGTGCGCGGGGGGGGGGGGACTGAAAAAAAGGTGGGAACGCCGAACCTGCCAAATTTATTCGGCGATGCCCCGAATTTGCTGAATTCGGGGCATCGTATTCCCGCCTTTTTTCAGTTCGGTTTCATCCGAACTGAAAACAGCCAAATCAGGGGAAATTCGGCTGTTTTTCGGTTAGTAACGAACCGAATCGACAGCCCTACTTGGAATGACAATCCAGGCATCGTGCTCCAAGCTGGCCCATAATACCTATGTTGCCAATTTAGGGGAAAGATCAGCCCGTTCAACAATAAATTTTCTCCGGACCAAAGGGACACACTATATTCCAGCCGCCCTTAAACTTTTTCAAGCGAAAACTCTAGCACAAATGTTATACGGAACACAACTTGACTCTCCACCCTCATGTCTTATTGCCATGGAACAAGTGCAATCCAAGTTTCTTAGAGCTGCCCTGCAATTGCCAAGATGTGTAACAAATGCTATGATCTGTTTAGAAACTGGCATGATGAAGGTGGAGGCAAGGGTTGTCTTGTCCTCGCTTTATCTCTGGCTGAAAATTAATTTCAACCCCAAGGGTCTTCTTCCACTGATTCTTTGTGATACCTTTAGGTCAAAGTGGATAATAGCCATTGAAGACAAACTACATAACTTGGGTTATTTAGGTTACCCCCTAGCACTACTTCAGTTAGGGTGGGATCAAGCTAAGTCAACTATAAACCAAAGGATTAAAGATATCGAGTGACAAGCAGATCTAGCAAGAGTGCCCCTATTTATGGCTCCCCCCCACTCCAAATTTATCCTTGCACCGGCAGCCTATCTCCGTTACTTAGAGATAAACAAATATAGGAGGGCTTTTACCTTGGCTAGGTGCGCAGCCTTACCCTCTGCTATGTTAGAAGGGAAATTCAAGAGGATACCCAGGGCAGAGAGACTATGCCCCTGCAAATCCGGGGTTTAGAAACCACTGAACATGTTCTCCTGAACTGTAACTTTTACACTATACCCTGTTTTAAGTTTACTGAGCCCCTCATACTGAGAATGGGACCCGACAGGGAAAGAGAAAAGATAGAAAAGCTCCTGCAAGAAGATAATCCCTCAATCACCTCAGATAGCAAAATTTTGTACGGCTGCAATGAAAATTAGTTGCCACAGAGTAGTCTCTTAGTCCAAATGGCAGCTGTAACTTGGATTTTATTTTTATTTTATTAAAAATTAAGTGACTTAAGATTCGGTCTGTAAACCTTTGTCAGTAAGACCATTTTGGTCCATGTATCTTGTTTTATCTGGCCAAGGGCCGCAAATAAAGTATCTATCATAGAAGGAGTTCATGCGGAAGCCAGATCTTCCTGTTTGCCTTGCTCCATTGGTTGAGCTGACAGAACCAATAGGGTTTCTTCAAAACTGACTTTGGAACCGAAAAATGTTTCACTCTGTGTTTTGTCTCCGCCTTAGCCTTTTTGGGAGGCAGTTTAGATGCACAGCTCATTGAAGACCGGATTGATGACTGAGACTGCTTTCGGGTTGGCTGCATATGTGGAACCAATGGGGCAAAAGCAACCAAGGGCAGACCTGAGGGTTGATCAGTCCTTTCTGGGGATTTTGACAGTAAAGTTTGGGAGTGCTCCACCAGGACAGATGTCTTTGCTACCAGGTTTTCAGAGCAAGATAACGCTTTCTCCCACAGACTGGCTTTTAAATGTGCAGCATAGTCAGAGCAGGTCTTCGGGGTAAATTGTAGGCAGAATTTACACAAAGCCATATTGTTCCCCTTGCCCAGGCATAGAAGACAGAAGTAATGTTCATCTGACCTTGTCATTTTTGTGCTGCACTTGGTGCACTTCTTAAAAAATGCCTTCTATGACATTTTGCAAGAACGGCAGAGAATGAGGCCAAAACCTCACTGAGGAGAAAAAAACAAGATAAGCTGGAAGCTCAGCCTCTCACTGGGGTGACAAAGAATGAACTGAGAGAAGAGGGGCACCCCCTCCTTGAAGCATGTGATCATTTGAGTGGGAAAACGGTCACTAGCGTGCTCCAAAGACGAAGGGTTCCCCTGAAGCATTTTTATCATTTAGGAAAATGCTGGAAGCTCCTCCAGTGGCCGGCCTGCACGAGTGCAGTCCCAGTGTGTGCCTGCACAGCAGACAAAAAAATGAACACTTTGTATGTCACCTAATGCCTCTGGGTTAACTGAAGAGAGAATGTGCTGCTGAGATAGCCAGATATAGATCAGAAGGTAAAAAAAATTATATATCCATTTTTTTTTTGGGGGGGGGGGTTCAGTATACATTCTTTTACTATATGATATAATAAAGAAAAGGTGTTAATAACACCAGAAATAACTGTAAAGTACCCAAGACTAATTATGTTTCTGTGTGAAGTTCAAGTGAAGCATGCAATCTATGCATATTTTAATAAAAACCAAAATTATTTGAAAGGGAAAATAATTCCTCAAACTGCTGATGAGATTAGGTCTACCGGGGGGGGGGGGGAATCAACTCATTGCCTTAAATCACACATAGCAGATGAGAGATTTTGGAATGTCAAAATTCGACCTACGTTTCCACCTACAATTCCTACAGACCAATAGTTCTGCTGGAATATGCTGTGTAGGTGGAGGAAGTGGACAGACAGACTAATTACTACCATTTCAGAAATGTAGTTTAGGAGACAAACTGAGCCATGACTATGTAAATAAACCTGGGGGATCCTCAGGTTCATGTGTTCCCTCTCATTTTTAATGTATTTGAGATGAAATGGTTTGTCTGTGTCACCAACCCTTGGATACTTCCAGGAAGCAAAGAAACGGTTAACCTTACACCCCAAGCCCATTTTCTTTGCTGAAGTTAGCGCAAGTGGACTGCTGTCCAGGGCCCTGTATGAAGAAAAAGGCATAACCATACAACCCATTTAGGCAAAGCATTTCACTGCTGGTGGCAGTGAATCCAACCTTTTCCCAAACACCTTACTGGGGGACAACTTCCCTAGATCACCCCAACCCCACAGCTTATAAATGTGTTCGCAAGGGGGAAAAAAGGCATACAAATTGTCTGCTTTATTTGCTCACCCTGTATAAAGCAATTTTGCAGATCTAGTCATAGGTTGATATGAGCCCCAAGGTAAAAGATTCTAATCTAGAAAGCTCATGGGGATGGACACAATGTCCAGGAAGCACTCAACTTACATCAAACTGAGCCAGGACAGTTCCAGTGATAAGCCCTTCAGCCAGCTGAAACATCGATTCTCTCAGAGCATTGTCATCTTGGTGGATGCCATCTAGTGGGGACTTCTCAGGGATATACTGGAAGTCAGGTTCACTCTCCAGTTTCTCTTCTACTACATCATAAACAGCTACAATAAACCATAGTATAATTACTGAGAAAGGGTCCAGTTCTACAATTTTTATATAGCTGCTGCAGTGAATATTCTTCCAGACACAAATCAAAGTTATGCTTTCTGGAATAAAATAAAGAATTTTCTTTGAAGAAGAGATCTTTGCAGTATTTATTAAAATACTCTATATCTCAGCCATGGTTTACGGTATGGCATAAAAAGGTCAGTGCTGCAACCACTGAAGGCACGACTGAGGATGAAAGTATCAACACTAATTGCTGCTATTAAATAACATGGATTTTCAACTGTGTTCTGTGTAAACAGACATTCTATGCAAGATAATCCCCCAAAATAGTTAAGTGTCCTCTCATTACAGATAACAGTTAAATGAAGTTGACCTATGACTCCACAAATACCAAGAGGGTGAGAACTGAGACCGCCCCCCCACCCAGGTTGCAAAAGGGGAGCAAGGTTTTTGGGAGATCATTTCATGCAGCTGAGGAATATGTATAAAGGAAAAGAACTCACAGATAGTTTAATAGTATGGACAACAGCACTTCCTCCTAAGGAAGTACATATCACATATTCTTGTTTTGCTTCTGAGATACCATGCAGCAGAAAAATTTCTTGTGAATCATCACCTTGTTAACCTACACCCTTGATTAAACGGATACTTAAATTTTACTGGCAAGCTATCTATAAGCAGTTGTGTTGGAATACTGCAGAGAACAACTATGTTTACTGAATATTTTGGTTTACAAAGACAATAAAGAGCTTGTAAACAGAAAGGAAAAAGAATCAGAACAACTGAAATTGTTCCACTTTAATCAGCAAAAGGTTTCTCTGTCATCCAGTTATTTGTGTTAATTCATGTATTTTGAGTTCACCTTTTCCTTGCATCAGTCACAGAAAATAAATTATTGTAGGTGTTTTGATTTAACTAGCCAAACAAACTGTGTCTCTCTGTGCTGACTGCAGTATTAGTTTACATAAAAGACCCTGAAATGTTGAATTGAATGGAAGCCATAATTTTCTCCTTCACACTTTTTACAGTTCTATTATAGTACCAAGCATGCTAACAAAATACATTTGTATTTAGCAAACACTGTCTGGCACGTATCTGTATAACACATGTTGTTTCTAGGCAAGAAATGCATACAGGGCAATTGATCACAGCATGCATTCTACTGAAAAACTAGTTTTCTCCTGTCCTTGATTAACACTCTCACCCTTGGACAACGTAAAGCCAAACTCTTAAGACGACATGAAGGAGAGTGCTAGAGGAGGTCAACAAGCAGAGTGTTATTACACTCCAGTTGCAAACAACTGCTGCTATGGTCTGGCCTTTTGACAAGTTTCAGAGAAGAAAAGCATGATTATATCAAAATAAACTTGCTGTTGAATGGAAGCAAATAAACAGTGGATTTGACCAAGGTTCTGCACTAGGACTGGTGATATTTGTGTGTGTGTGTTAAGTGCCGTCAAGTCGCTTCTGACTCATGGCGACCCTATGAATGAAACTCCTCCAAAATGTCCTATCTTTGACAGCCCTGCTCAGATCCTGCAAATTGAAGGCCGTGGCTTCCTTTATTGAGTCAATCCATCTCTTGTTGGGTCTTCCTCTTTTCCTGCTGCCCTCAACTTTTCCTAGCATGACTGTCTTTTCCAGTGACTCTTGTCGTCTCATGATGTGACCAAAATACGATAGCCTCAGTTTAGTCATTTTAGCTTCTAGGGTCAGTTCAGGCTTGATTTGATCTATAACCCACTGATTTGTTTTTTTGGCAGTCCACGGAATCCGTAACACTCTCCTCCAACACCACATTTCAAAGGAATCTATTTTCTTCCTATCAGCTTTCTTCACTGTCCAGCTTTCACACCCATACATAGTAATAGGGAATACGACGGCATGAACTAATCTAGTCTTGGTGGCCAGTGACACATCCTTACACTTCAAAATCTTTTCTAGCTCCTTCATGGCTGCCCTTCCCAGTCTCAATCTCCTTCTGATTTCTTGGCTGCAGTCTCCCTTTGATATTTGACTGACCTATAAATGATCTGGACTCAAAGCTGAACTATGACATAGTATGTTTGAGAAAACACCAAATTATTCAAATGATGAAAACCACACAGACTGGAACAAGTTCCAAAAGAAATCTCTACAAACTGGGTGAATGAGCTATAAAATCACAAATGATATTCACTAGGCCAAAAATCCCAACTTCATTATTGATTGATGTTATCTGAGCTGGGTAGAATCATCCAGGTAAGATCTTGCCAGCATGGTGGAAAGGTCAACAAAAACATCAAGTCAGTGTGCAGCAGCAGTACAAGACCCTAAACCCCAAAACAGTATGGATTGTAATGGTTTTATATAAAATAGTGGGGGTTACCGCACTTTGTATCCCCAGCGATGTATTAAGAGTTTGAAAATGTTATAAAAAACATCGCTTTAAAGGGTTTTTGGATACATGGTTGGAAGACGTCTTCACAGCTAAAGGGGCCAAACAAAGTGTGAACAGTATTTTTTTATAACGTTTTCAAACTCTTAATACATTGGTGGGAATAAATATAAAGTGCAAACAGTATTTTTTATAGCATTTTCAAACTCTTAATACATCGCTGGGAATACAAGTGCGGTAACAGCCAGTGGTGTGGCTACAGTTTGAATACTGTGTAGAATTCTGATTTGTCCTTCTCCCGAAAGAAAAAAAGAAGAAGTCACTGAATAACGGGAGAAGGGCAACAAAAGCAATGAACAACAGAAACATAAAGCATATGGGCCTTTAGTTTAGGAGCAGTTGTGCTTCTGCTTCAAGATTCACATTTGAATTTGGGCCCTCTGTGTTGGATGCCCACCAGCGCTGCACTAATGTAGGTGCAAATCTCCTTCTGCATCTCTCTCTTAATCCAGGCAAAAAGATTAGATTGAGCATTCTTGCCTGATAAACTGGGCACTGCCATGTCCCCCCTTTTCCCTTTCTAGAGAAGTGGTGGCCATTACCTGGAAGAAGAGGGGGAAAGGCTAAGCTGGAAAAGAGAAGGCCCTCTTTTGTCCAAGCCCTGTCACACACCAAGATAGGCCAGCCCAGCATGTACCACCATCTTGCCTCTCTTTCCCACCTTGGCCCTCATGGGGGAGGGGCTGGCCCTCTTGCTTTCTCTCGCCAATCTACAGACCCTGCTTACTTGTTCTGGATGGCTATGGCAAGAGGGATGTTCTACTGCAGGCTCCTAGAAGCACAGGGCAATGCAGCAGGAACTGATGAATCCATGAAGCCTAGTTTCATTGGAATAAGCACAACCTTCTCATGGCTGCTTGGTCTGGTGGGAGGTTGGGTGGGGTGCCTCTGTTGCAGCCACCAATGCTCTGCTGCTGCCTGAGAGTGACAGGGGAGGCTCGTGGCTGAAGCACAGAGTCTCCACAGCTTTCCCTCCCTCCTGGAAACAGAACCCTGGAGGTGGGGAGATCTCGCCTCTAAAGATCACCCAATTCCTGCTCCCAGCTGAAAGATACCCCCCATCGAGACTCTCAAATAAAGCAAAGAGGATGGGGGTGAGCAGCTGGAAAACAGAAAAGGCTGTGGAGACAAAGAGTCACTGAGCTCTTTACAAGCACAGTTAACAACCATCTAACTGCTAGCCAGACAGGGCTGAAACAGGGAAACTGAGGGAGAAGTCCCTTCCACTAGGGTTTAAAAAAGTTAACGACCCTGAGTACCTCCAAAGAGGAACGTCTTCCCACTGGTTGTGTCTGCCCTACCCTGGACCACAAGAGAAAGTACTTCCTTTTTTTCTGTCCTGAATGTACAGGCCCTTCAACTGCACTGGATGCCTACAAATTCTAGTATTATGGGGTGGGGGTGGGGAGTTGTATTCAGCCATACATTCACCCTGTACATTATTTTATTGACCTCTACCATATCCCTCCCAATCTTCTCACCTAAACTTAGAAGTGCCAGATTACTTAGTCTATTTACTAACAGGTAAGGTGTTACAACCCCTTGATAGTTTTGTTACCCTTTTCTGCACCTTTTCCAGTGTTACACTATCCTTTTTGAGATACTGAGAATACAGTTCCACATAGTATCCCAAATGCAGCTCCACCATAGATTTATACAAGGTCATTACAATACCGGATTATTTTGTCTTCAATACCTTTCTTAATCATCTCCAGAACAGAATTTACCTTTTTCACTGCTGCTTACTGAACTGACATTTTCATAAAATTATCCACCACAGCCCTAGGATCTCCTTCCTGGGCAGTCACAGCCCTAAGATCTCCTTCCTGGGCAGTCACTGGCATATATCTACAGTTAGGATTTTTGTCTCAGTGTTTATTACTTTATACTACACTGAATCTCATGTGTCACACTGTCTCCCACTCACCCACTTCGGAAGATCCTTTTCAAGTTCTTCACAATTAACACTGTTTCTTGTTATCCCAAATAATTTAGCCACCTACCTGTTCACCCCAAATTCCAGATAATTTTCAAACAAATTAACAAGCACTGGTCCCAATACTAATTCCTGTGGAGACCCATTGCTTACTTCTTGTCATTGCTGGTCACTTACTCCTATATTATCTGCTTCCTGTTTAACTAGTGTCTAGTCCATAAGACAACCTGTCCTCCAATCCTGAGACTGCTTATTTCTCTCACCAGTAGGTTTGATAAACCCTCTAATGAACAAACAAGGAGAACAAACATATCTCATGATATACTGAGCTATATATCATCTTCATGCCCCTATCAGTCAGTAGTAGCAACTGTAACAGGGATCCTGGGGGGTGGGGGGAAGCATGGTGGAACAGCAGAAAACGAGGAAGCAAACAGCTCTCCAATTGTTTTTAATACAAAGAACTTGGTATTCTAAACAGCTGTGGACAATCTTGAGGCTACAATTCAGTCAGCAAAAGACTGATATCCCTCAAGTCTTGTTCTGACAGGAACATGGTCAGATGTAGAAAAAGGTAACTGTTTCCCCATATGCATAAAATTACTCACCATTAGGTCGAACTAGAAGCACAAGTTCCCCTGAGTGCCTCTCACAGCTAGCTTTAATAAACATGACAACTTGATCATGGGTATGTTCTGATATATCCCTGCCATTGATCAGTACTACCTGGTCTCCTTCATTCAAACGAGGAACACAAATGTCAGCCTGCAACATGAAATGTTTCATGAAAAAGTGCTACAGAAAGGACTTTTCTCCTGCTCTTATTTTTAAGTAATTGCTTAAAGCAGCAGTTCCCAAACTTGGTCAGGAGCCAGAAGTGGGTCAGTACTCTCCCACAGGTGGATTGCAAAGCCAGGAGGGAGGAGGTATACAGGGCAATGGTTTCAATTGGGGAATCACTGCCTTAAAGCACT
>NW_026612080.1:50000-57497 GCF_029931775.1 Euleptes europaea
TAACAGCAAACCCTGACCCTGACCCAGACCCTAACCCTAACCCCAACCTCTAACCCTAACCCTAATGCTTACCCAACAAATAACCCTAACAATAACTCTAACCCTAACTTTAACCCTAACCCTAACCCCAACCCTAATTCAACCTTAACCCTAACCCTAACCTTAACCTCCAACCCTAACCTCTAACCCTAACCCTAACCAAACCCTAACCCTAACCCAAACCCTAACCCTAACCCTAACCCGAATTCAAACTTAACCCTAAGCCTAAGCCTAACCCTAACTTTAACCCTAACCCTAACCCCAACCCTAATTCAACCCTAACCCTAACCCTTACCCTAATTCAAACCTAACCCTAACCCTAACCCTAACCTCTAACCCTAACTTTAATCCTAACCCTAACCCCAACCGTAATTCAAACCTAACCCTAACCCTAAACCTAACCCAAACCCTAACCCTAACCCTTACCCTAACCCTAACCCTAACCCTAACCCTAACCCTAACCCTAACCTCCCTTACCCTAACCCTAACCCTAACCCTAACCCTAACCCTAACCCTAACTCAAACCTAACCCCAACCTCTAACTCTAACCCTAACCCTAACCCTAATTCAACCCTAACCCTAACCCAACTCTAAACCTAACCCAAACCCTAACCCTAACCCTAATTCAAACCTAAACCTAAACCTAACCCTAAGTCTAATCCTAACCCTAACCCAAACCGTAACCCTAACCTGAATTCAAACTTAACCCTAAGCCTAACCCTAACCCTAACTTTAACCCTTACCCTAACCCCAACCCTAATTCAACCCTAACCCAAACCCTAACCCTTACCCTAATTCAAACCTAACCCTAACCCTAACCCTAACCTCTAACACTAACTTTAATCCTAACCCTAACCCAAACCCTAATTCAAACCGAACCCTAACCCTAAACCTAACCCTAACCCTAACCCTAACCCTTACCCTTACACTTACCCTAACCCTAACCCTAACCCTAACCCTAACCCTAACCCTAACCCTAACCCTAACCCTAACCCTAACCCTAACCCTAACCCTAACCCTAACCCTAACCCTAACCCTAACTCAAACTAACCCTAACCCCAACCTCTAACTCTAACCCTAACCATAACCCTAATTGAACCCTAACCCTAACCAAACTCTAACCCTAACCCTAACCCTAACCCTTACCCTTACCCTAACCCTAACCCTAACCCTAACCTCTAACCATAACTTTAACCCTAACCACTAACCCTAACCCTAATTAAACCCTAACCCTAACCGGAACCCTAACCCTGTCATGGTCTCTGATATAAATAGGGTATTCTGTGAACATGTGCAGAATTAATTCCATATAGAGCTAGTACACATCATGCAAACTGGGCCACTGCAGAGGCTCGTGTAATGTATAATGAAATTCTGTGTAATGCTGACAGGCTGATGGAATACTCTGAAGGTCAGCATTATCAAGAGCTACCTAATAAAGTCGCTCTAGTCCTTGTCCTTGAAGGGGCAAATCAGAGCACCTTTCCTTATCTATCAATAAGACGTGACCAAAATCACCTTTCTGACTCAGCTGCCAGATGTCAGAATCACAAATGCAAGACACTTTTGTCCTTTTCAAGGTCTTAAGATATCTTACTGTACTAAGAGTACATTGATAGCTGAATGTACTTATTATAGCTTAAAGGCAATAAGTTCTCTCAAAGATATGAGTAATATGCTTTCTTGCTCTTCTGTCATCTCGCTAAAGGCTATGTAAACAAAGACACTTTGCAAGTGACAATGTAAGTTATAATTGTGTTTTATGATTTATATAGTTAAATGTTGTGCTACAGATCTGTTGTGCTACAGATCTCTAAGTAGTCTCATTTCATGCGTATTGTCCTAATGAAGAGGATGGTATACAAATTATGTATATAACGTGATCATGTAACTCAGAAATAAGTGTTTATACTTTAAGCAAAGTGGACTGAAAGGAAAGGACGCCCATATATGGACATAAAGAGCTGAGCCGCTGCTAGTAAGCCATTTCTGCACTGCAGACAAAGGGAATAAAAGGTATCCCTCTTAATGGATAAGAAAGAAGAGATAAAGGATCTCTCTTCACTCTTAATGAGCCTAGAAACAGTATAAATACAGCCACAGTACAGCCAGCGCTTCAGATTGTCATTGCTGGCAGACTGCAGCTGTCTAAAGTAACATTTCTCCATCTCAGAGGCCTGAGATGTACAACATTGAGACTGATCCTTGCGTTCTCTGAGGTATCTTGAAGTATCAAGATCTGGATATTTCAACATATCTTACTTACAGTCTTCTTGTGAGACTGCTCTATTCCTAGAAGAGGATAGAGACCCTTAGAATTCGTATTCTTTGAATGGGAACCTAAGTGCAGTGATCTTCCCATCTATTGGAACACTGAGAGTCCATTGGATTTAGGGATTCTGACAAACTAAACCTATTTGGCTTACCAATGCTAAAGAGCATCCAGAACATAGGGCTAATAGCTAGACCTCTGAGATAGTGTCCGAAGGTCCTCTACTTAACAGAGGGACTTCTGAACCTCCTCAGAGCAAGAGACCAGAGATATTCCTGAAGGGAAAGGAGGCTCTCTGTACTCTGTGAGATATGCACAATGCTGATACATCGTACAGCGCATACAAAGATTGGCCCAGCCAAAGAGACTTTAAACAGCTTTAAGCTAACATAGTATTTATATATTCAGCATTGCTGTCTAAAACTAGAAAGAATATGCATAGCATGTACATAGACAATGCCTGATCTTAATGATGATCAGTTAAGAATATTAATAGGTCTTTAAAGGATCCAAGACTTAGAAAATACAGATACTCTGGGATAACTTCACATGTTCTCTTAGAGCTGAGATTCTTAGAGGACTACAGATGACACAGCAAGGAATAGTGTGTCTTCTGTACTGAAATATTATGATGATTTATGTTAGGATGCTTCTAACCAAATCTTTCTCCAAAGAATTAACCATATTTTGACAGGATTTCTGTAATCTTATATTCTGAATGAAAGTGCATTGGACTAAGTATGAGTATATTCTGACTAAGATGGAGGCATAGAGGGTGTGAATGATTACTTGCTATATAAACATGTGTAAGACTAATGATGTCTAGCCTTATATGATATTTTAAGACTTTGCAACCAAAAAGCATATATAATATAGTGTATATAAATATAGATATAATATAATGTAAATAAATGTGTTTTTTATACTTCTACTCTTGTCCAGTATTATAAATTGGTTGGCGTGTTCAAGAGATTTTCTAGGAACCATAACAAGTTTCTAGGAACCGTTGATTCCGGTCTAGTGGTGTCTCGCTAAATACGATAACATATCCCTTCTCAGGAAGGGATCCTTTCTAAGAGTGTAGGCAGTTAACGGCCCGAACCATGACAACCCTAACCCTGACCCTGACCATAAACCTAAACCGACCCTAACCCCAAACCCTGACCCTGACCCAGGCCCTAATGCCAAACCCTGACCCTGACCCAGACCCTAACCCTAACCCTAACCCTAACTTTAACCCTAACCCTAACCCCAACCCTAATTCAACCCTAACCCTAACCCTAATCCTAACCTCTAACCCTAACCTCTAACCCTAACCCTAACCAAATCCTAACCCTAACCCAAACCCTAACCCTAACCCTAACCCGAATTCAAACTTAACCCTAAGCGTAACCCCAACCCTAACTTTAACCCTAACCCTAACCCCAACCCTAATTCAACCCTAACCCTAACCCTAACCATTACCCTAATTCAAACCTAACCCTAACACTTACCCTAACCTCTAACCCTAACTTTAATCCTAACCCAACCCCAACCGTAATTCAAACCTAACCCTAACCCTAACCCTTACCCTAACCCTAACCCTAACCCTAACCCTAACCCTAACCCTAACCCTAACCCTAACCCTAACACTAACACTAACCCTAACTCAAACCTAACCCTAACCCCAACCTCTAACTCTAACCCTAACCCTAACCCTAACCCTAATTCAACCCTAACCCTAACCCTAACCCAACTCTAACCCTAACCCTAACCCTAACCCTAACCCTAACCCTAACCCTAACCCTAACCCTTACCCTTACCCTAACCCTAACCCTAACCCTAACCTCTAACCCTAACTTTAACCCTAACCCTAACCCTAACCCTAACCCTAATTCAACCCTAACGCTAACCCTAACCCTAACCCTAACCCTAACCTCTAACCCTAACCTCTAACCCTAACCCTAACCAAACCCTAACCCTAACCATAACTATAACCCTAACCCTAACACAACCCTCACCCTAACCCTAACCCTAACCCTAAGGCTAACGCTAACGCTAACGCTAACACTAACGCTAACCGTAACCGTAACCCGAACTGTAACCCTAATGCTTACCCAACAAAAAACCCTAACAATAACTCTAACCCTATCCCTAACCCTAATTCAAACCAAACCCTAACCCTAACCCTAGCCCTAACCCTAACCCTAACACTAACCCTAACCCTAACCCTAACCCTAACCCTAACCCTAACCCTAACCCTAACCCTACCCCTAACACTAACCCTAACCCAAACCTAACCCTAACCCTAACGCTAATGCTAACGCTAACCCTAACGCTAACCCTAAAACTAACCCTAACCTCTAACATTAACTTTAATCCTAACCCTAACCCCAACCCTAATTCAAACCTAACCCTAACCCTAACCCTAAACCTAAACCTAACCCTATCCCTAATTCAAACCTAACCCTAACCCTAACCCTAACCAAACCCTAACCCTAATCCTAACCCAAACCCAAACCCAAACCCGAACCCGAACCCGAACCCGAACCCGAACCCGAACCCGAACCCGAACCCGAACCCGAACCCTTACCTTAACCCTAACCCTAACCCTAACCCTAACCCTAACCCTAACCCTAACCCTAACCCTAACCCTAACTCAAACCTAACCCTAACCCCAACCTCTAACTCTAACCCTAACCCTAACCCTAATTCAACCCTAACCCTAACCCTAACCCAACTCTAACCCTAACCCTAACCCTAACCCTAACCCTAACCCTAACCCTAACCCTAACCCTAACCCTAACCCTAACCCTTACCCTTACCCTAACCCTAACCCTAACCCTAACCTCTAACCCTAACTTTAACCCTAACCCTAACCCTAACCCTAACCCTAATTCAACCCTAACGCTAACCCTAACCCTAACCCTAACCCTAACCTCTAACCCTAACCTCTAACCCTAACCCTAACCAAACCCTAACCCTAACCATAACTATAACCCTAACCCTAACACAACCCACACCCTAACCCTAACCCTAACCCTAAGGCTAACGCTAACGCTAACGCTAACACTAACGCTAACCGTAACCGTAACCCGAACTGTAACCCTAATGCTTACCCAACAAAAAACCCTAACAATAACTCTAACCCTAACCCTAACCCTAATTCAAACCAAACCCTAACCCTAACCCTATGTCAGCCCTTGGCCCACAGAACCAGAAATCACCACAAAGTCATATAGAGTCCAAACAGATGGTTTTTACTGATCAAATAGGCATACAGTGCAAACGAATAAAATGACAGCTATGAAAGGCTCACTAGCTGGGAGATATTATAAGGCAGGAAAGGCGGGAGATTACACACAGGAATACAGTTTCCCAGGAGCTGAGTTCCCAGGCTTAGGCATGCGACCTTGGGGGGCAGACAATACAGCACAGAGACAGAGGCAATAACGAAACCGAGATAGCAGCCTGACACCCTAGCCCTAACCCTAACCCTAACACTAACCCTAACCCTAACCCTAACCCTAACCCTAACCCTACCCCTAACACTAACCCTAACCCAAACCTAACCCTAACCCTAACGCTAATGCTAACGCTAACCCTAACCCTAACCCTAAAACTAACCCTAACCTCTAACATTAACTTTAATCCTAACCCTAACCCCAACCCTAATTCAAACCTAACCCTAACCCTAACCCTAACCCTAAACCTAAACCTAACCCTATCCCTAATTCAAACCTAACCCTAACCCTAACCCTAACCAAACCCTAACCCTAATCCTAACCCAAACCCAAACCCAAACCCAAACCCAAACCCGAACCCGAACCCGAACCCGAACCCGAACCCTTACCCTAACCCTAACCCTAACCCTAACCCTAACCCTAACCCTAACCCTAACTCAAACCTAACCCTAACCCCAACCTCTAACTCTAACCCTAACCCTAACCCTAATTCAACCCTAACCCTAACCCTAACCCAACTCTAACCCTAACCCTAACCCTAACCCTAACCCTAACCCTAACCTTAACCCTTACCCTAACCCTAACCCTAACCCTAACCCTAACCTCTAACCCTAACTTTAACCCTAACCCTAACCCTAACCCTAATTCAACCCTAACCCTAACCCTAACCTCTAACCCTAACCTCTAACCCTAACCCTGACCAAACCCTAACCCTAACCCTAACCCTAACCCTAACCCTAACCCTAACCCTAACCCTAACCCTAACCCTAACACTAACGCTAACGGTAACCGTAACCCTAACCGTAACCCTAATGCTTACTCAACAAAAAACCCTAACAATAACTCTAACCCTAACTTTAACCCTAACCCTAACCCCAACCCTAATTCAACACTAACCCTAACGCTAACGCTAACGCTAACACTAACGCTAACGGTAACCGTAACCCTAACCGTAACCCTAATGCTTACCCAACAAATAACCCTAACAATAACTCTAACCCTAACCTTAAACCTAACCCTAACCGTAACACTAACCCTAACTCTAACCCTAACCCTAACCCTAACCCTAACCCTAACCCTAACCCCAACCCTAACCCTAACACAACCCTAACCCTAACCCTAACCCTAACGCTAATGCTAACGCTAACCCTAACCCTAAAACTAACCCTAACCTCTAACCCTAACTTTAATCCTAACCCTAACCCCAACAGTAATTCAAACCTAACCCTAACCCTAACCCTAACCCTAAACCTAAACCTAACCCTATCCCTAATTCAAACCTAACCCTAACCCTAACCCTAACCAAACCCTAACCCTAATCCTAACCGAAACCCAAACCCAAACCCAAACCCAAACCCTAACCCTAACCCTAACCCTTACCCTAACCCTAACCCTAACCCTAACCCTAACCCTAACCCTAACTCAAACCTAACCCTAACCCCAACCTCTAACTCTAACCCTAACCCTAACCCTAATTCAACCCTAACCCTAACCCTAACCCTTACCCTAACCCTAACCCTAACCCTAACCCTAACCTCTAACCCTAACTTTAACCCTCACCCTAACCCTAACCCTAATTCAACCCTAACCCTAACCCTAACCTCTAACCTGTCAGCCCTTGGCCCACAGAACCAGAAATCACCACAAAGTCATATAGAGTCCAAACAGATGGCTTTTACTGGTCAAATAGGCATACAGTGCAAACGAATAAAATGACAGCTATGAGAGACTCACTAGCTGGGA
>NW_026612081.1:15000-22500 GCF_029931775.1 Euleptes europaea
ACCAGTAAAAGCCATCTGTTTGGACTCTATATGACTTTGTGGTGTTTTCTGGTTCTGTGGGCCAAGGGCTGACATTATGACAGCTATCACCTTCTCTTCACCATTCTACTAGCCAGGCTGGAGCCCAGGGGGGTTCGCCTGCCACTTGGATGGGAGCTGTGCAGCTCTCCAGGTGATCTACACGCTGGAGCCCTTCTCTGAGGATCATACTCTGTTACAAGACTTAATCGCTGAACTTTTCCGGACGACCCGAGAGATTTGCCGCTTGAGGGGACTGGTACAGGAACAGTGGCAATCTCTTAAAGGACGTCTCTGGATGTTAACGTCGGAGGATACTGATGCTCGTCTAGATCTTCAGGACTTGGATCAATTACTGGACGATGCCCGATTGGCGACTGAGGATTTACAAATATTAACTGGACTTTTGGATAATCTTATTTCTCGAGAAACTCTTTCTACCATGGCAGGAGCCCCACCGGAGGGTTTTTCCCTGATCCCGGATGCAGCCAGCTGTCAGGCTGAGGCCAAGCGAGTCGCTATTAGCACCGCTCTTCTCCTTGTGGAATGTACAAAGGACACCCCGGTAGCCACCTTGGCTCAAGTTTTGACCTCGACCTTCGGAGCCGAGGCACCCGCACTGGCGGTTCGAGTACAACCTCTGCTGGGCGGGGAACCCGACCCCATACTCTCACTCCTGGAGACAGAACTTTTGCCGCGCATTACGGCAGAGACTGCCCTGAGACTTGAGAACGCCAAAGTTCTTGCGGATCAGCAAGCCGCCGAAG
Organism: Euleptes europaea; assembly: GCF_029931775.1. Classification (NCBI taxonomy): domain Eukaryota; kingdom Metazoa; phylum Chordata; class Lepidosauria; order Squamata; family Sphaerodactylidae; genus Euleptes; species Euleptes europaea. The sequence goes on from NW_026612081.1 coordinate 15,786, forward strand.
CGGCTAAGGTCGCAAGAGAGAGAGAGGCTGCGGAAGCAGCCAGGGCGGCTGCAGCAAGGATTAGGAATCAGGCGAACGTGGACACGCGCCCTAAGGGCAATGTACTAGGGCTATCAGGTCTGTCCTTTTCCCCGGCGTTTGTCCCGTCGCGCGCGACCCAACGCGCACGCCGTTTGGCTGACCGACGTCGAGACTCAGAAGAGTCAGAAGACGAGGATTTATATGGGGATAGCTCTCAATGGGCCACAAGCTTCCGGACCAGTAAGCCTCATCTTACTGGTGGCCCAAGTGAGGAGGCTCATCTCTTAAGAGCCCAGAATCGGGAGCTCTCCGACCGTGTTGATCAACTCCAGGAAGTAATGGAACGTATGCTTCAGGAGAACAGGCAATTACAACAAACCCTGATAGCTCTGAGACAGCCCGTTCCGATACCGGGTCAGCCCGTACAGCCACCCGCTAATGTGCCTGCTCCACCCTTGCCTCCTGGAGCTCCTGTTGTCCCTCCGCCCGGACCACCAGTGCAACCGGGTCAACCTGCGCCCGGTCCTTGGAAGCAACTCAAATTGAGGACTACGTATGACGGATCTCTCGAGACTTTGCCTTGTTTCTTGCATCAAGTGGACAGTTATATGCGAGAACAAGGACAACTTTTCCCCACGGAAGACAGCCGGGTGCGTTACGTAGCTTCCCTTCTGACAGGTAAAGCGGCTGACTGGATGGTCCTCCAGTTTGACACCCGCTCTCGTGCTATTCGTTCCCTCAACAACTTCATGACTGCCCTGAGAAGGAGGTTTGAGGACCCCTTCCTGGGGGAAAGAGCCAAAACGGAACTCTTACAATTAAAACAAGGCTCTGCTACAGTTCGAGAATTTGCCGATGAATTTCAACGACTGGCAAGTAAAATTGTAGGTTGGCCCGAGACCACCCTGATCCATCATTTCAGGGAAGCCTTGCATCCTGACATTCTGAACTGGTCTTACATGCGAGGCGATCCCGATACCCTCGAAGACTGGATCCTATTAGCCGAGGAAGTGGAAAGCCGCCGACGCTTCATTTCTCTCGTCCGTCAAAAGCACAAGGAAAAAGGCACCCAAAAGCCTCAACCCAAGGCACGACTGCTCGTCCCACGAAATCCCCCACGTCCGCCCCAGGAACGTGAAGCCCGATTTCAGAGGGGTGCCTGTCTTACTTGCGGAGAAATGGGCCACTTTGCAGCCGTTTGCCCACGCCGCCAGGAAATATTTCGTCCCAGCACGACAACCCGCGCCCGAGGTCGTCCACCACGCAGAGGCACCGCGGCCACCCGCAGCGCAGCTCCGGGAAGACCCACACCCTCTGCACTCCATGCCGGGGACCCAGCCTCCCTGCCTACTACCAACGACCCCGCCGGGTCTCGGATTACAAGTGCCCCATTGGGGGACGATTTTCCCTCTTCGGATGAGGAAAATCCTTGGATTTCTCCAGCCCTAAACCTGGAATCTCCCCTCGACTTGTCAAAAAACGGCTCCGGTCTGTGGTGAATGGAGCGTCTCCACAGACCTCTCAGGATCTTCCTATCAAACCGAATGCTCCTACCAAAATTAAAGACGTGGACTCCACCGTCTACGTGGATGCAGTTTTACAGCAACTTAACGGTGGCCCACAAATCCCCGTCAAAGCACTAATTGACTCCGGTTGCTGTCGCACTCTCATAAGCGAAACCACTTTTGCTGCACTCAGAGCCGACTCTGAGGCTTTACCCGCCCCCGTCCAATTTGCCCAAATGGACGGAAGCCATTTCCAGGGGGGTCCAGTTGATCACCGCACCATAGGGGTGGCAATGGGAATTGGTTCCCACTGGGAACAAATAGACTTCACTATAGCCCCTATCCGATTCGAAGTGGTCTTGGGAATTAACTGGATTAAAGGACATAGTCCCAGTATTGATTGGGAAACAAACACTATCTCCTTCGCTAGTCCCACCTGCGACCAGCATCGGCAAAACTTTGCTCTGCTATATCCGCCCGTTCCAGCATTAACCTCTACTGCCCCAGCACCACCGGCTCTACCCGCTGTATACGGGACTTTGAAGATGTCTTCGACCTTAAGGAATGTGATGCCTTACCCCCCCACCGGGCCTCAGACTGTGCGATTGAAGTGGTAAAGGACTGCACATTAACCAAGAGTAAGATTTACCCTATGAGCGCTTCCGAGCGCACTGTCCTCCGGGACTTTTTGGACAAAAACCTCGCCAGAGGGTTCTTTCGCCCTTCGAATGCCCCAAACTCGGCCCCCGCGTTTTTCGTCCGGAAAAAAGAGGGCGACCTTCGCCTATGCATTGACTTCAGAAAGCTCAATGCGGTTACCCAGACCAATGCCTATCCTATCCCATTAATATCCGATATTTTGGGACAATTACAGGAAGGCCGTGTGTTCTCTAAATTAGACTTGGTGGAAGCTTACTACCGAGTCCGTATCCGCGAAGGGGATGAGCACCTCACTGCCTTCTCTAGCTGTTTCGGAATGTATGAATTCCTTGTGATGCCGTTCGGATTAAAAGGGGCTCCGGGGGTCTTCATGCAACTCATCAATGAAATCCTACATGACCTTCTATATCGTGGGGTGGTGGTCTACTTAGATGACATTCTCATTTATTCGAAAACTATGGACGAGCATGTGGCTCTGGTCAGGGAAGTTCTGCAACGCCTGCGTAACCATCAACTTTTCGCAAAACTAGCTAAGTGCGAATTTCACCAAAGCAAACTCACGTTTTTAGGATACATCATCTCCCACCAAGGTCTTCGCATGGACCCCGCCAAAGTCCAAGCCGTCCTCGATTGGACTCCCCCCACCAACCGGAAGCAAGTACAGCAATTTCTGGGATTTGCAAACTTCTATCGAGGATTCATCCCTAACTTCGCCCAGGTGGCTCTACCCATTACGGACCTACTGAAAACTAAGGGAAAAGTAAGCTCGGCTGCCTTGCCCTCCGCGAAAATCCTATGGACTGAGCAATGCCAAGCCGCCTTTCTGGCCCTCAAACGCCTCTTCACTTCGGAGCCGGTGCTACAGCACCCAGACCCAAATCAAATGTTCATTGTGCAAGTCGATGCTTCCGATGTAGCCATGGGAGGGGCTCTCCTCCAGCAAGGACCGGATGGTCTTCTTCACCCTTGCGCTTACTTTTCAAAAATTTTTGCGCACGCTCAATTAAACTGGCCCATCTGGGAGAAAGAGGCCTCAGCAGTTCATCATGCACTGACTCTATGGCGACAATTCTTGGAAGGGTCTAAAGTCCCCTTTGAGGTTTGGACCGATCACAAAAATCTAGCTGCCCTCACGGGGTCCCATAAGCTATCGGCGAAACAACAACGGTGGGCGGAGTTCTTTGCGCAGTTCCGTTTCACCCTGAAGCACGTCCCTGGGAAACAGAACGTTCTCGCGGATGCCCTCTCCCGTTTACCACAATATCCGGTGAAACTCGAAAGACCCACCAACTCTCTGTTCACCCCTATGCAACGTGGGGCTCTACCTATGCTGGCTGTACAAACTCGATCCCAGCATCAGCACACCTTACCCAACGTACAAGCTCCGCCAGCTCAACCGGCTGCCCAGCCGCCACCGCAACGAACCGGAGTTCCCGCCCTTCCTACCCCTCCGACCGCCCAGCCGCCTGCAGTCTGCGCGCCGCCGCACGTAAGCACTAGCCCCATAACTGTTTCTAAGATCTCCATGGCCGACGGGGGGGCCCCCTCCAAAATCCCCATCTCCGAGTCCTTTTTAACTGTCCTTCGGGACCAGTGCCTTTTAGAACGTTCCGCTCATACCCTACCTCCTGGTGTTTTGGAACAAGGAGGATCCTGGTACAAGGACTCGAAATTATATGTCCCCAAGGCTCTCCGAAAGGACGTTTTACATTTAGCCCATGGAGCCAAAACAGCTGGGCACTTTGGGTTTCTGAAAACCCTTCACTTATTGCGCAGACAGTTCTGGTGGGGGGGAATGCGTTCCGACATTGACTCCTTCATCCGCAGCTGTCCCGTTTGTGCCGCTGCGAAACGATCGCAGGGCAAACCCCCGGGACTGCTACAACCTCTTGAAACGCCCAGCAAACCTTGGGAAGTGATTGCTATGGACTTCATGACTGATCTCCCTCTCAGTGGGGGTAAAACTGTGTTGTGGGTTGTTACTGATTTGTTTTCTAAGCAAATACATTTGATTCCATGCGCAGGGATCCCCTCTGCTCAGAAACTGGCCCGCCTCTTCGTGACGCATATCTTTCGTTTACATTCGTTTCCGCGTAAGATAATTTGTGACCGCGGCAGTGGTTTCGTTTCTAAGTTTTGGAAAGCTTTCCTCAAGTTGGTGGGAGTGGAACAAGGGTTGTCTAGTGCATACCATCCTCAAACTGATGGTCAAACTGAACGTGTCAATGCTGTACTTGAATGTTATTTACGCTGTTATGTTAACTACCACCAGGATAACTGGGTAGAACTGTTACCTTTAGCAGAATATGCCTACAATAATGCCATGCATCAATCCACAGGTTTTAGCCCATTTTTTGCTGTGTATGGACAAGATTTCAGTCCCATCGCTCCTACAGATGATATAGAGGGGGAGGGGAACCCCGACATTGCCTCCTGGGCACACGCCCTCCGTACCACTTGGCCCTGGCTCGTTAGCAACCTCGACCGAGCCAAACGTAAATACAAAGCACAAGCTGACAAACATCGCTCCCCCGGGGGTGATCTGCAAGTGGGTACTTTGGTTTACCTTTCCACCAAAAATCTCCGTTCCACCCAACCGTGCCATAAGCTCAGTGCTAAATACATTGGCCCTTTCCCCATCACCCGGGTCATAAACCCTGTCACGGTGGAACTGGCTCTCCCCAAATCCTTGAGGCGTGTGCATCCTGTTTTCCACATTAGCCTCCTCAAACCCCATGTTGCTTCTCCACGGTGGCATCCGGACCCACCTCCTGCGCAACCCATCATGGTGGGGGGGGAGGAACACTTCGAAGTTTCCAAGATCCTTGACTCCCGTGTTCACCATGGCAACCTGCAATATTTGGTCCGTTGGAAACATTTCCCCCCTGCCTATGACGAATGGGTACGCGCACGGGATGTCTCCGCCCCCGACCTCGTCGACGCCTTTCACAGTGCTTACCCAGATCGGCCAGCCCCCTTGCGAACTGGGAGGGGGCCTTGAGGGGAGCAGAATGTCAGGCTGCTATCTCGGTTTCGTTATTGCCTCTGTCTCTGCGTTGTATTGTCTGCCCCCCAAGGTCGCATGCCTAGGCCTGGGAACCCAGCTCCTGGGAAACTGTATTCAGCCTGTACGTGTAATCTCCCGCCTTTCCTGCCTTATAATATCTCCCAGCTAGTGAGCCTCTCATAGCTGTCATTTTATTCGTTTGCACTGTATGCCTAATTGACCAGTAAAAGCCATCTGTTTGGACTCTATATGACTTTGTGGTGTTTTCTGGTTCTGTGGGCCAAGGGCTGACATAGTGTTAGTGTTAGTGTTAGTGTTAGGGTTAGGGTTAGGGTTAAGGTCAGAGTCAGGGTCTGGGGTTGGGGTTAGGGTTAGGGTCAGGGTTAGCGTCAGGGTCAGTTTTGTCACGGTTTTCATCCTGGAATTAATCCTGAACATGTTCACAGAATACCATAGTTATGTCTGAAACCATGATAAGATTAGGGTTAGGGTTAGGGTTAGGGTTAGGGTTAGGGTTATGGTTAGGGGTTGGGTTTGGGTTAGGGTTGGGTTAGGGTTAGGCTTAAGGTTAGGGTTAGGGTTAGGTTAGGGTTAGGTTTAGGTTTAGGTTTAGGTTTAGGTTTAGGGTTAGGGTTAGGGTTAGGGTTAGGGTTAGGGTAAGAGACAGGGTCTGGGGTTACGGTTAGGGTTAGGGTTAGGGTAAGACAGGGTCTGGGGTTAGGGTTAGGGTTAGTGTTATGGTTGGGTTAGTGTTAGGGTTAGGTTTATGGTCAGAGACAGGGTATGGGGTTAGGGTTACGGTTAGTGTTAGTGTTAGTGTTACGGTTAGGGTTAGGGTTAGGGTTAGGGTTGGGTTAGGGTTAGGGTTAGGGTTAGGATCAGAGACAGGGTCTCGGGTTAGGGTTAGTGTTAGTGTTAGTGTTAGGGTTAGGGTTAAGGTTGGGTTAGTGTTAGGGTTAGGTTTAGAGTCAGAAACAGGGTCTGGTGTTAGGGTTAGGGTTAGGTGTAGGGGTAGGGGTAGGGGGAGGGTAGGGGTAGGGTTAGGGTTAGGGTTAGGGTCAGGGTCAGGGTCAGGGTAAAGGTCTGGGATTTGGGTTAGGGTTAGAGTTCAGGTTAGCGTCAGGGTCAGGGTTGACACGGTTTGGGCCGTTAAGTGCCTACACTCTTAGAAAGGATCCCATCCTGAGAAGGGATATGTTATCTTATTCAATGAGACACCACTAGATTTTGGTCACATCTTATTGATAGACAAGGAAATGTGCTCTGCTTTGCCCCTTCAAGGAGAAGGACTCGAGCGACTTTCTTATGTAGCTCTTGATAGAGATGACCTTGAGAGTATTCCATCAACCTGTCAGCATTACACAGACTTTCATTATACATTACACAACCTCTGCAGTGGCCCAGTTTGCAGGATGTGTACTAGCTCTACATGGAATTAATCCTGCACATGTTCACAGAATACCATGGTTATGTCAGAGACCATGACAGGGTTAGGATTAGCGTTAGGGTTAGGGTTAGGGTT
>NW_026612081.1:52500-55000 GCF_029931775.1 Euleptes europaea
GTGTTAGTGTTACCGTTAGGGTTAGAGTTAGGGTTAGGGTTAGGGTTAGGGTTAGGGTTAGGGTTAGTGTAAGGGTTGGGTTAGGGTTAGGGTTAGGGTTAGGGTCAGAGACAGGGTCTCGGGTTAGGGTTAGGGTTAGTGTTAGTGTTAGGGTTAGGGTTAAGGTTGGGTTAGTGTTAGGGTTAGGTTTAGAGTCAGAAACAGGGTCTGGTGTTAGGGTTAGGGTTAGGGGTAGGAGTAGGGGTAGGGGTAGGGGTAGGGTAGGGTTAGGGTCAGGGTGAGGGTAAAGGTCTGGGATTTGGGTTAGGATTAGGGTTCAGGTTAACGTCAGGGTCAGGGTTGTCACGGTTTGGGCCGTTAAGTGCCTACACTCTTAGAAAGGATCCCATCCTGAGAAGTGATATGTTATCTTATTCAACGAGACACAATTAGATTTTGGTCACATCTTATGATAGACAAGGAAATGTGCTCTGCTTTGCCCCTTCAAGGAGAAGGACTAGAGCGACGCTCTTATGTAGCTCTTGATAGAGCTGACCTTGAGAGTATTCCATCAACCTGTCAGCATTACACAGGCTTTCATTATACATTACACAACCTCTGCAGTGGCCGAGTTTGCATGATGTGTACTAGCTCTACATGGAATTAATCCTGCACATGTTCACAGAATACCATGGTTATGTCAGAGACCATGACAGGGTTAGGGTTAGCTTTAGGGTTAGGGTTAGGGATAGGGTTAGGTTCGGGTTCGGGTTCGGGTTCGGGTTCGGGTTCGGGTTATTGTTCCGGTTCGGGTTAGGGTTAGGGTTAGGGTCAGAGACAGGGTCTGGGGTTACGGTTAGGGTTAGGGTAAGACAGGGTCTGTGGTTAGGGTTAGGGTTAGGCTTGTGAGAGTTCCCGACCTCCCTGTGCAAATTCCATAAAACACTTGCTAAGACTGTCATGCAGAAACAAGGATCTTTATTGGAAGCTTCAGGTGGTACAAGTCTTACACTGGTAAAGTTGCAATTGAATCCAGATTCACAAAGACAGAATTATAACCCCTACAGGGAAGCAGATGTCAAACGTGTATTATGGGAATCTACGAGATAATTGTGCATGGTACAAAACATCAAAATAACTCAGAGCTTGTTAGTACTATCTACCCACAAAGGCCACAGTGGTGGAAGGTAGTCAGTAAGAGTAAGGGAGGGACGTGGGAAGAGGGAGAGACATTCCAACCTGGGGCCCGTCAGACGCTGCGCCTGAACCAAGGAAAGTCAAGAGACCTGGACTGCTTTTACGAGTCCAGGGGGGGGAAGCATAAAAGGCAAAGGCCTACCCAAGGCCAGGCATACAGACCCTCAGAAGGGTTAGTGTTAGGTTTAGGGTTAGGGTTAGGGTTGGGTTTGTGTTAGGGTTAGGTTTATTGTCAGAGACAGGGTATTGGGTTAGGATTAGTGTTAGGGTTAGCGTTAGGGTTAGGGTTAGGGTTAGGGTTAGGGTTAGAGTCAGTTTTGTCACGGTTTTAATCCTGGAATTAATCCTGAACATGTTCACACAATACCATAGTTATGTCAGAAACCATGATAAGGTTAGGGTTAGGGTTAGAGTTAGGGGTTGGGTTGCGTTAGGGTTAGGGTTAGGGTTTTCTTAGGGTTAGGGTTAACGTTAGGGTTAGGGTTAGGGTTATGGATAGGTTTAGCGTCAGGGTCAGTTTTGTCACGGTTTTAATCTGGAATTAATCCCGAACATGTTCACACAATACCATAGTTATGTCAGAAACCATGATAAGGTTAGGGTTAGGGTTAGGGTTAGGGTTAGGGTTAGGGTTAGGGATAGGGTTAGGGTTAGGGTTAGGGTTAGGGGTTTGGTTGGGTTAGGGTTAGGGTTGGGTTAGGGTTAGGGTTAGGGTTAGGGTTAACGTTAGGGTTAGGGTTAGGGTTAGGGTTAGGGTAGGGTTAGGGTTAGGTTAGGGTTAGGGTTAGGGTTAGGGTCAGAGACAGGGTCTGGGTTTTGGTTAGATTTAGGGTAAAAGACAGGGTCTGGGGTTAGGGTTAGGGTCAGGGTCAGGGTTAGGGTTAGGGTTAGGGTTAGGGTTAGGGTTAGGGTTAGGGTTAGGTTAGGGTTAAGGTTAGGGTTAGGGTTGGTTAGTGTTAGGGTTAAGTTTATGTTCAGAATCAGGGTATGGGGTTAGGGTTAGTTTTAGTGTTAGTGTTAGTGTTAGTGTTAGTGTTACGGTTAGGGTTAGGGTTAGGGTTAGGGTTAGGGTTGGGTTAGGGTTAGGGTCAGAGACAGAGTCTCGGCGTAGGGTTAGGGTTAGGGTTAGTGTTAGTGTTAGGGTTAGGGTTAAGGTTGGGTTAGTGTTAGGGTTAGGTTTAGAGTCAGAAACGGGGTCTGGTTTTAGGGTTAGGGTTAGGGGTAGGGGTAGGGGTAGGGTAGGGGTAAGGGTAGGGGTAGGGTTGGGTATGGGTTAGGGTTAGGGTTAGGGTTAAGGTTAGGGTTAGGGTTAGGGTTAGGGTTA
>NW_026612082.1:0-56906 GCF_029931775.1 Euleptes europaea
CGGGTTGGGCAAATAAATAGTTGCTATGAGAATTACCAAAACATGTCCCCCCCCCACTTTCCCAGGTCACAGAAGTGAACTTGAACAACATGCTGTGCCCTGCCATCTCGGATCCTTTCTATGGCCCCTGGTATAGAATCTGGGCATCCGGCCACCAGACAATCATGACTATGATTCATGGGAAACTCATAACCATTGTCTTTTACGGTGCTGTTCCTGTCCTTAAGTTCTCTGTGGATTTACTTCGACTTCCAGCGAAGAAAATGTATTGACTCTTCTCCATACAGGAAAGTGCTTACAGGCAGCGGAAAAGTCCTGGGGACTGGCCAGGGACCACACATTAGCAGTTCCTGAGGTTACAAAGGAAGGTGTTCTCCCCATCTCCCTGACTACTGTCTTCACTGCCCATTGCCAGTGGCAAAACTTGTGGCCTTACCCAAAGAGAGGGTGATATTTATTTGTTGTACAATTTGTAAGCTCGAGAGTAGAATCTTGGACATTTTTTTAGCCTGAAGAATTTCAGTGTTTCCTCACCTCTTGGGACCCAGTAAAGGGCCTCCTTTACTATGATTATTTTTACTAGCTATCCTGTGTGTGTGTTTAAATTTGCCAATTTAAAGTATAGGAAGTAAAATGAATAGGAAGGGCATTCGGTTCCGCATAGCGGGCACTGATTGCTTGCACAGGGCAGATATTGCTTTTTTCCCATGGCTTCATTTTACCCACAGCCATTATTGCAGTTGTCTTGTTTCGGGGAGGAGGAGGTGTCTCCTGATCCATCAGTATAAATTAGCAAGATTCTGCTCTATCAAAGTTGGTTGAAAAAGTGGGGAACAAGAGGGAGAAGGTACTCTCTGGAAGTGGACTTTTTCCACTGCTCCAGTGTGCTCAAATCCCACCATATTTGATAGTCCAGGGATTGCTCTTCTAACTGAGCTGGAGAAAAAACATGATGCTGAATTTGGCATCTATCAAAGCTGGGACTTAAATTATGGTGCATTTTGTCTCTGCTGGGAGCAACATTTGAATAGGAATAATTGTCCTTTTAGACTGCCAGCTTAGCTTAGATCAAATTATACCCTTTTGCAAACTGAAGCATATTTTCAAGTTAATGACAGCTTTCACATGGCTGCCCCATGGTGCCTACTCAGCAACATTATCTACTTCCCTGAGGAACCACAGCACTGTTCAGGTTGTTCTGGTTGAGTAGAGATGCCAAAAGTGGAAGCAGAATCTCTTGTGAAGAATTAAATAGGCTTATATTCTGTGTGAGAGTTAGCATGGTTAAAGGGAGAACAGTGAAATCTTGAGCCCTCTGAAAGAGATGCTCACCTGGTTTTGGACTGTCCTTGCAGAAATGTGTGATTCTTTCCCCCCCTCTCCCTCTCCATATGCCTTAGGTTACATTTCCTTAGTTGTGAAAATATCAGCTGTCACAACTGCCATAATTCCTGTGGGCAAATTGATCAAATGGGACATGTTCTGCACCATGCAGCCAGTGATACCTCAAGAAGAGAGATCTTGCCTTAAAGGTCAACGTTACAGCTCATCTCGCTAACAGGGGAAGATGCTGGGGTGAGGGAGTGATAGGGGAGAAGGGATGACAAAGGGCATTTCTGAGTATTTCTATCCCGTTACCAAAACTTGAATTTATTTGTGAATTGGCATCAATAGAAGAGTTGCCTGGTCTTCTGTTTTTGGATTCATAAACCCCTTCTTTGGACCATCTCGGCTTGTGGCCCGGTGAGGAATTCTGTGGACATTATACTGTGAATGCTCTTTACTGCCACAAACTGACAAAATGGCACTTGATCACACAATGATGAGCTTCTGTTTTGCAGCCTAGCGCAACATTTCATCCCTGTACATCTCATCTGTGTTTTCTCTTTCGGGGAGAGCTGTGATGGGAGATAATAATCTTAACATATACATCTCTGTTTAAGCACATATGCTGTTTTGGGAGTAAACTGGCAACAAAATGCCTCGCTAAACAATAGAGCTTTAATACCTTGCATCTTCAGGGACTGGGGTGGTGGCGATGGGGTGTGTGTGTGAGAGTAGAGTTCCCATCCACCACATTAGAAAACACTTCAGGATTTTCTTTCATTCAGCAGTATAAGCCCAAAAGTACAAAAACCTTGAATATTTTAAAACTGAATATCTTGAACTTCAAAAATGCATTGAATTATCAAGGGTGGGATTCTTTGATTGGGTCAGTGAAGCTGAAGGGGTGATCAAGCTGATCTTCCTGTGTTTTCTAGAAATATCCCCCTGTCACCATAACCTTCATTGTGTTCTACGGTTTGAGCGAATCGCCTGGAATGGCTTGCTTGACAGCTGCCCCTGCCATGCAGGTCTCTACCATGTCACTTTCCACAAGCTCTAAGCTCACTGCCTTACTTTCTCAGCCTATTTAACAAATATGTATGTTGGGGCTTCCTGGCCTCAATGCCAAGCACTTGGAACGCTCTTTAAGCGATTTCCTTTTCCTGGCAGTGCCACGTATTCCTTCCTACTGTTTTCCCGTTGGGGAATTCTATACAAATGCACTGAAGAATTTCAAATATATAGTTCAGGCCTGTCTACCTCCCCCACCCCCACCCCCAGGGCAGGTCATGAAATCAAAAGTGGTATTTCTAATAGTCTTGACTCACTTAAAAATTCACTTAGTATTACCAAATTGACAGTATCATTCAACTGTGTTGGCACGTGAGCTGCAAATGGCCTCCATTATTTACTAGGAAGTGTTTGCCTGTGTCGAGCAGTTTCTGTCTCCCCCGCCCCCCAACACCTTGGTGTTGCTTAAGATTCCAGGTGCTTTGATGGACTAACTTCAGCCTCTCCACAGGGGTAACTATCAATGCCCTGCATTCTATCCTTCATCCGCTTGTATATTGTGAGTTGAAGTTACTATTCTGGAGTAGATCGATGTAGGATAAACACTTCCAACATACTCATTTGTAGATAAGCTACGTCTCCTTTTGCCAGTCCTGGAGCTGGCTGGAAATTGGCAAACCTATTCAGCATTCAACCAAGATAATGCCTGCACTGAAGGCATCCCCCAAATGGACTTGTGTTTTAAGTTAGAATTCTACAAATGGAGATTTCTTGGGATTTTAAATCTCGAAAGCATAAAGTCTTACCCTCTTTTAAAAATAACACTTGGCAAATTTTTTAGTAATCTAACCACTCATTTTAAAAATGTAGGCATTAAAAACTAATTGGCTTTATGATGAGAGCCTGAAGTCACCCTCTAGAAAAGCAAGATTATTTATACGAAGTGATGCTGTCTCTGTGCTACCCCACAGCATAGCCTAAGCTTAGCCAGTTTAAGAAATGCCTTCTGGAAAGTGTTCCAACCAGGACAAAAATGCAGAGGGAGGGATATTTCCTGTTTCAAGTTCCAGACCTGGAAAAAGCAACAGGACAGGTAAACCTAGTGCTGAAGCTGAATGCTACCCCTCACGTCATGGAATTTCATCTATCTGGTTTAACCTGTGGTAGTATCAGTATGCACTCAGTTTATAGCAACTCCTGTGTCTGATCTTTCAGGCCAGATCTCTGACCATGCTCCGTCCAGGGCTTTATTACAACTCCTTAGGCCTGGGTTCCGTACAGCAGGACCCGTCTTTTGTAAAAGAGTGGTGGGAACAATCTGTTTGTGCACTTTAATGTTTTAGAGTACCTCAGTATAACTATTACTGTCCTCCTGTAGCCTACATCAGGCGTTTGATATTTCTGTATATTTGATAAATCTGGTGTTTTGTAAAGCCTTTCCCTGGTTCCTCTTTCAGAATCGGCTCCTTGCTCATTGTGTACTTGATTTTATGCCGTCTGTGCTCTGTATACTCACCCTGATTTTCTCTACATTTTTGGTTCCATGGTGGGGTGGGGTAAAACTAAGCTACATCGTGCCATTTATCTTTTCTGTAGTAATGGTATTCGTGGGGTTTTGTTTCTCAAAGCAGGGGATAAAGAGGAAATTCCAGAGGCATGATCTTGCTTGTTTCTCAGTGGTGTTGTGGGGTTGCTAATATATCCCTGCTAACTCGGATCAAAATGAGGGAGACACATGTTGAATCCCCCTCCCCCCACTCGATGGAACTTGCTGGTAGCCACCTGCTGTTTCCCAGAAGTGTCCTCGGATAGATGCACATTTCTTCCTGTTTGCAGTTTTGGTAAAAGCCAAGCAGTTGTCTTAACTTTTCAAATAGTATTGCTGTTTTGTTGTGCATTTCTTCTCAGTATTGGTTTGTTTTAGTAAAGCTCATTCAATCTTCCAACTTGCCTGTCTGCCGCCATGTATGATGATCCACAATGGAGTTTTGAAACTGGCAACTCTTCCTCTTTTCTCTTCCAGAGCAACGTGGATGCTTTTCCCAGTCACTTGTAGTATGGTAAATTTTTGACTGTACCCTGGTTATCAGGCAACATTTTCAAGAGAATTTTGTGTATTTGGGATTTTTTTTTGTAATTCAGTCTCCAATGTCTCATCTCTATAAATAAAATTCTGCTCTTTGAGTACGTACGTGTTAGTGTATTAGTTGAAAAAGAACAAACTTGCTGCTGGCCAGGAGAATCACTTAAGTGTTCTGTGCTATGGATCAAAGTAGCCATCCCCTTGGAGGGCAGGCAGAGGATGGCTAAACATCTAACCAAGACGCGGAGTGGTCTGAGCCCCCTCAGGCCTTCAAATGTGCTCACTGGCCATTTTTCCTTTGAACAGCAATGCAGCAAGCTCCTGTTGTAGGTTGCCGAAATTCCAATTGTGTTTTAAGTGGCCTGAAGGGGAGTTCTATGGAAACAACAAGCTTCCCATCCCTAGGGACAAGCAGAACTAGTTGGACAGTTGCTTATCTGGGTACTTACAGGGCAGCTTTGGTTGCTCATCTTCCTGAAGTTTCCTCTTCTAAAATAAATTGGTGTGTTGGGCATTCTGGGCAATTGTCTATTCACCTCAAGGCAGAACTAACTGGCACTGTGATCATCAGTCCTGGTAAGCGCAACTCCACTTGCACAGTTCAACAAGTCCAGGGTCACTTCCCACTCTCATCTGCCTTCATGACTTACTGTTCCAAGGTATGGTCATTTGCAGTGTATCAAAATTTTGCCTCTCATTACCTGAAGCATTTCCTAGTCAGTGTGAGGGCAGTTGAACTCACCTGTTATTATGCAACATTCTCTGTTAGTTGCTCTTCTCATCTTGAGATCCCAGAGTTTTGGTCTGGCAGGTAATAGTATTAAGATAAGTATGAAGTTACCTTTCAGCCTGGCATCTCTAGCTTTAGTGATCCTGTGAGGAAGCCTTTTCCTCCTATCATCAATCTAGCTTATTGACCTCTCTGTGCTCTGAAAAAGCTGCTCTGGAACATTTTTGTTGCTAAGCACCAGTAAACTGGTTTCATTTTGGAGGGCCTGGACTTAAACCTCCTGCTATTAATGGTCATTTTGCCCCTCTGACATAACAATTACACTTTCTGCTATTGCCAATATGCACCCCTGGTGGGCTTGCTGCTAGAGAGAACATACTTAGCCTTTGCTCCAGGCAAGCAAATCACTGTGCAGTTGCAGCGCCCACCACAGTTCCATCTCTGAAGCATAATACAGGGGATCACTTTTGGGGCGGCCTGTATTGTGCCACCACCATTAGGCTCATATGGACCTCAGTCTTCAACAGCTTTGCAGATTGTTGTCAGTCATTCCTGGAGAAATGCTTAAAAAGAGCCCCTTACCACCACCAGCTTAACTAAGATATGCGTATAGCTGCTATGGACACCTGACATTATTAGGAGTGATTAATGCAACTCTCCCTGCCAGGTCCTCTTTCACCCACCCTTGCTTGCAGTAGGTTTTTTAAAAATGCCTTTTAGTAACAAAGGACGTGCTCATTTCTGTCTTCTCCATCATCTGATACTAGAAAATGTGTCTCAGAGACCAGATCTACAGAACAAAAAAAACACCAAGTAGAGTGTTGGTTCACAGATGCCACGCAGGAACCCTCTTGCATCCTGTATGGTGGCACAGGCAGCTGCGTAGGTGCTGGATGTGGAGCATGAAAACGGTACGGTCTGACATCTTGGCACTAGTAGTTTATACTTCCAAACCTACTTCAAACAAAACTCTTGTTTGCAGTTTCAGTTCATATTAGCATATGTTGAAACTATAAAAGGGCCTGGAACCTGACTTCCAAAATAAGTTCTAGTGATGGAAGGAATCTCTACACCGTTATCTTCTTCTGGGTTAATGGCCGGGGGGAAGGGGACTGAACAGTCCAGCCCGTTCATTCTCACTGCAACATATCAGGGCAAACACTAAAGGAAAGCATTAAGTACAGGCAGCTGTGATTCTTTTTCCTTATTTTTATTGGGTAAATGAGTTAAAAGGTAATGACAATAGTGTTAAAACTACTACAATATCTTTCCACAGCCATATCTCACAGACCCACAAATTACCTTCTAGATTTTTTTTTTGCTTTTTCCTCATTTTTACCTTTTTTAAGCCATAAGTATAAAATGCCCATTTTATCAACAGTTTCTTCACACTAATAGCAAATAAACATGGAAGGAATAAGGATCTAGTTTTAATGGGGGTTTGTGGTAATCTGTGTTAAAATTGTAATCAACAGTCAAGTTACTAAAGAAGGAAAAAAATAGGGGCCTTGGAACTACACCAGGTAGCCGGCGGCCCAGTTCTGTGTCACCTTGGCATTGAAGATAACTCATTATGCTGGTGAACATTTTTTGTAACATATAAAACACTAAAATAACTTAGAAACTAGATCCAAATCTTTTTGAAAAGAATCAACTTGGATATACAAAAACAGTCATAAGTTGTTACAAAAGTTTGTTTTTCTCAGTGCATTTCATGTACCAGCACAGTTACTGGATCCAGAGCAAAGGAAGTATTTTTTTTCTTCTGAAACAGTAATAAAAAACAAGGAAAACATATCTTTGTATATAAAGAATCATTGCTGGTCTTAAGAAATGTAACCAGAAACCCTTTAAAATCTGAGAGGCACACTTTGGGTTTCTATATTATTTTATTTAAACATAAAAGTCACCAGTTTTATTTCCATGGAGGAGTTTTTGCATCGGCTCCTCGAACTTAATTCAATTAACATCACTAGCAAAAATCAGTTAGAAACTGTACAAAAATAAAAAAGTTAACCCATTTCATCCTGCAGAGACTTTGGAAGGACTGGAAGGCAGGCTTTTCAGGAGCAGCATGTGGGCTTGGCTGGAGGCTTCTTTGGTTCGATCCAACACACAAGAGATGTAATCTACTCCAGACAACAGTTTCCATACCCCGCACAGTTGTAGACAAGTAAAGAGGGTGAGATACAAACGCCAGGGTGTGCTGGGGCGGGCCAACCGCTTCCCCGCTGACACGGTAGGTACAGGCGCCCCCCCCCATTGCAGCCCCACAGCCAGGTGGTGTGAGCACAACACACAGCACTGTGCGGAACTCCAGCTACCGGGAGGCTCCTCTTGCTCAGCCGGAGCAACCTGTTCTGCAACCAGCCGTGCCACGTGGGAGCAGAAAACAAACTTTAAAGCTAGAACTGAAGCGCCTTTTGGAATGAAATAAGGCAAAAAACTGATCCATGCTTGTCCAAAGCTTAGCGATCAAGAGGAGGAAGATGAGAGTCTGTCTTGTGTCTCAAACTATTATGAAAGGCCCAAATTTTAAATTTGCCTATTTAGAAATTCAAATGGCAAAAAACAAAAAAACTTTTCAAAATCTCATTTCTTGATTTGGATAAACAGACCTGTTATATTCCTGTGAAGTATTTTGTACGACTAAGCTGACAATTACATACGGCACTTCCATACTGAGAGGTAGGTGCCAGGAAAAACACGTCGCTGAGAAACTGATTCATCCATATATGTTAAAAAATAAAACAAAACTCAGACCTCTGAAGCTTCTGCTGCCCCAAAGCTCCTGTCTCATAACATATCAGTAAGAGCTTTTTATAAATGAACATGCAAAACAGTTTCAGAAGGGGCTGGAGGGTTTTCATTTTTTTTTTAAAGCACACCTTTCCAGTTTGTATAACCCCTTTGAACTATTGTTCCCCCCCCCCCAAATCAACAGCTACTGAGAGATAGACAAAAACAGATTGTGCATTATGCTGTGTACAAAAAGGAGACAAAATGATTCTTTTTTTCCCCTCCCCCAAGCCACGATGGGAAGTATTGCTGACCTCGTCCTTCAAACCCTGCAGGATATTTTATTTAATCAGTATATCATTATTACACTGGTAAGAAATTCTGTATAACATCTGCATATATTGAGGATTTTTTTAAAAAATCTGATATGATTTTAGAGTCCGCATGACCAGTCACGTGACCTGCTCAAGGTTGATTAGCACCTTTAAATACACATATATTTATATATATATATAATCTTTTTTAAAAAAAACTTCTAACAATGAGCTCACCCAGAAGCACAGCTGTAATGAGATAATGGAGGATACAGGATTGGGTGGCCCTGGCTGAATTTTTTCAAATGTTTGCAGCAGAGAATATTTTTTCAGCTTGTGCTCAAGTTCCCCCTTTAAGGGCAAAAACGAAAAGTTGCCATCAGGTAGCCACTGGTTGACAGCTTTTGCTTCAAGGCGAATCCACTTTCCAATTCTCCAAGTGGAAACATAACATACTGAACAGCTTCAATAGAAGCTATGGCCGGTTCTTTCTCCCCTAACCCCCCCCCCCCCCACAATGTCTTCCAGACATCTGTTGGCTACTTGTATTTTCAGGCCTTCTGTTCATTTAAGATTAAGGCATCAAAACAGAAAGTTAATATTTGGACATCTAAATGCTGTGGATGAAGGAATGACAATGATTCCTGTGAGAACAGCTCTGCCTGCCTGCCTGTATGTACGAACAATAAGTGAACATCCAATTACCTCTTGAAATGGAAAAGTGGTAGAGAATTCTTAACTAGCTGCTTGCCATTTATGAGAATGTGTGGTTCAGCGTGTTTATTCACTTATGTGTATGCACGTAAGCGTCACACCTCTTGCAAGAAATATGCGGGGACTTCTGCCAAACATATTTGGCTCATCCAAGGTGAAGGGGGTCTTTTAAGTAAGGGACAAGATTTAGTATTCTCTGGAGCATGCACTTCACTACCCTCTGACGCAGTGGGAATTCTAGAAGCCCAGGAAAGAAGGGGTGTCCCAAGCGATTTAGAAATTCCAACGGCATGAATACCTCCCTGTCTCAGAGCCCCATTACTACAGCTGTTAAGAGAATCTGATCAGGACAGTATCTCACTCCACTGCTTCCACAGCTCAGAAAGCCAGCCTGTTTCAAAGTACTGGTACTTCTGCTCTGTACTATTTCTATGTAACAGACCATACTTGAAAGCCAAAAAATGTTAGCACTACTTCTTAAAACACCAAATTAATTGAACTGGACTAAATGTAATGCAATCAAAAATGGGCAGAAAGAAAGCTGCTGAATTCGATTCTCAAAAAAGCCCCATGTTCCCATCAGTGTTCCAGCAGAGACTGGAGTTGGGCCTAGACTTCTTATGTTTTTGCTGCCATGCAGATCTTCCTATGATTTTTTTTTTAGGAAACTTGCATCTTTGTCAAAGGCACTAATACCTAAATCCACTGACTTCATCACATAACAACTGCTACAACCCAATCACTTTGGCTATGACAGTAACTCCCTTCTCAGAAGCCTCAGAAAGGCATCGGTGCTTGGAACAAAACCTTGTTGGTGCAAATGAGTCAAATCCTACTCATGCCCAAACCCCCTGCTGAAAACGAGAGCAGTGCAGAACAGCAGGTGATGGATCTGTGCCCTCCAGTTGTAGTCTGAGCCAGAGAAGGAGACGTTACACTCTTCAACCCCGTGGGATGTGAAGGGGTGAAAATGGCGCTCCTTCCTGTCCCAGATCAGGCACTTGGGGTGAGGTTTTCGTTCCACTGATTCTATGGGAAACATCCTGCCAAAGTCAGCGGAACAAGGACCCCTACCTTCATCTGCAATGAAATTCTTCCCATGATCAGTCTCTCAATACATAATCAAACTTACCTATCGTCCTGCCTGTGCCTAATAGGATAGGCCCTAAAGCTCATGTATCTACCTACCTGAAACAAATGACTTTTTACTTGTTTTATGGGACTGCTAAGGAACTGCATGGCTAGCCCTACTTAGACCCCCTTCAAGTCTGGTTTCTTATCTAAATCTGATATGTTTTATTTTATGGAAAGCTTTTTATGCTTTTGTTCGGTAGTCCAGTCTCTTCTTTCCTTTCATCCACAGTCTCACAGAAAACCTTGATTGATATCATTCAATGTTAATGAAGTAGAAATTTAAAATTTTATATATAAAAAAAGATCCCGAGTTCTATATGCTGCAAATTAATTAAAAATTAAAAAACCCCACAGTGACTCAATAATTAAAAACAAGAGAATGAAGGGCTCTTTGTAATGATGTAGCATTTCCACCCGTTGCCATGATGAACTTAACCTGCCACGGAGAAGCGTCATCCTGGCAACGGAAACTATCATCATAAAATGGTACAGTAATAGAGATAACTAGACCAAGAGGGGGCGGGGTCTCCTGGGAAGAGGTCAGCTGAGAGGTCCAGGGACTGGTCATGCGGCTCAGTGTCAGGAATAATGGTTGTATGATGGAAGGGGGTGCCCAATGCCGTTCTGGAAGTGATGATGCTGGCGGTGGGCAAGGTATTCCGTGTAGCTCATGGTCATCTTCTCACTACGGTACCTAAAAGGGGCACAAGAGAGACAGGAGACAGGGTTAAAGAAAAGGAGTGATGCTCTGGCTCTCTAAAATGACAGCGCGGGATGTCTCCCGTTAAGGAACAGACTATACTTGCATTGAAACGGAAAGGAAAAACCACAACGAGGAGGATTCCAGTTAGTTCTGCATTGTTTTTAGTGAGAAGAATACACCACAGACTGCTTATACATTCTGCACATGGCATGTTTGTTTGTAACCCCATAATGATTTGCTCCAAAGTAATCAACAACCTGGAAGCACAGTTCTTAGAGCCACCCTTGGAAGGGTTTGTGCAGCAGGCTGCTTTGGTCTTTCTTGGGAAATGTTCTGCTCGAACACTTTGGGTGCTTGTGTAGAATAGGCCAGCGGAGGACGCTCTGGGGCAATTCTCCATCACATCCGACCCACTGATTCTTAGACCCAGGAGGAAGTGAAGCTCTTTACCTCTGATTACTGTACCCAAACTGAACTGATGATTTCTAAAAAATATATTGCAGAGGCTCGATTCCTATAGTCAATAATTAAAGTTCGAGCGTGAACTTATAATTCTGAATAAGTGATATGAGTTGTACTAATTAGTGATGAGATGTATACACTGGGCTGTGCAACAGATTAATGACACACCAGATTAGAGGCAGTAAAAGGGAAATATAGGACGCTATGAGTACTGGGACTATGAAACACAAAATATCTAGCCCACTGGCCAAGGAGAAAGGAATTAATTATAGCCTTTCTGCTTCCAGATAAATGCAAATTCTGGCAGGAGTGCAGCTATGTCTTTATTTCCACTGGATAGGAAGGACCGGTCAGAACTCAAGTCCCAGATGTGATTCACCGAATACAGAAACTGGGGCGTGGGTCTCCTCACACTGACTGGAAGGGTGCCAAACGGCAACACAATTTCTAAATGAAACTCCTGGCGCTTTCAAAATCTTAAGTTCAGGTCAAGCAAGGGCAAGGAGTGGCAGAAGATGAAACTTCATCACACTTTTATCCTGTTCTTTCTCCCAGGAACTCAGAGTAGAGTATTATACAGGCCCCTCCTCCTTCATTATTTCCTCACAGTAACCCTGTGAGGGAGGATAGACTGAGAGAGCATGACTGGCCAAGGGCTACCCAGTGAGTTTCATGGCCAAGTGGGGACCGGACTCTTCCCAGTCCTAGCTGGACAACAGAAGGTCTCTCTGGGAACAGAATTCCAGAACTTTGGTGCCATGACCAAGAAGGCCCTCTACCTGGTTTGCCACCTAGCTAAATCTCAAAAGGTGGGGGACACCCAAAGCAGAGCCTCCGAAGATGATCTTAACAGTCGGGCAGGTTCATAAAGGGATTAGACGGTCCTTCAGGTATGTTGGTCTCAAACCATATAGGGCTTTGAAGGTCAAGACCAGGACCTTGAATTGTGCCCAGAAACAAACTGGAAGCCCACATTGGTGGGCCAAGGCTGGAGTGATATGGTTCCTACGACCCACTCCAGTCAATCTCTTACCTGCAGTGTTCTGTACCAACTGTAGTTTCCAAACACTTTTCAAAGGCAGCCCTGTGTAGAGAGCATTGCAGTAATCTAATTTAGATGTGGCCAGATCTTTTCTGTCCAGGAAAGGCTGCAGCTGGCTACCCAGTCAAAGCTGGTTAAAGGCTCTCTGGGCCACAGCTGCCACCTGCTTATCCAGTAGTCAGCCTGGGTCCAAGAGCACCCTGACTATGGACTTACTCCTTTGAGAAAATGAACACATCTTTTTTCCCCATCCCAGAACCAAAATAGCACTCCTTCATCCAAACAAGGTTGTCCTTAACTTGCAGGCCATCTGATTGGGAGCGATCCTCTTCCCAATGCTCTTTAACATCTACATACGCCCCCTCGTCCAGGAACTTCGGGCTGGTTTGCCATCAATATGCAGATGACACACAGCTCTGTAATGGATGGATGGATGGACACTGTCCCGGAAAAGCTGTCCTGGAGGCTGTGGCTGGTTGGTTGAAACAGAGCCCCCTGAAATTGAACCCATCAAAGATGGTGGTCCTGTGGCTTGATCAGGAAGGCTTGGGTAGGAAAATTCAGCTCCCTACTCTTGATGGGATGCAGTGGGTATCTGGGTGACACTGGATGCCTCTCTTTCATTGGAGGACCATGTCACAAATATGGCTCGGTCGGCATTTTTCTACCTCCGCCAAGCCCGACAGCTGGTTCCCTATCTGACCTATTCTGACCTAGCTACAGTGATCCATGCAATGGTCACCTCTAGACCGGACTACTGGAATTCGCTCTACCTAGGGCTACCCTTGAAGTTGCTCTGAAAACTTCAACTGGTCCAGAATGTGGTGGCAAGGGGCCTTACGGGACCCCTTTAAGAGCACATATACAACCTGTGCTCCGCTAGCTGCACTGGCTTGAGATTGAGTACCAGATCAGGTTCAAGGTTCTAATATTTACCTTTAAAGCCCTGAACGGTCTGGGACCATCATTATCTGTGAGATCGCCTCTCCCGATACATCCCCCACAGAGCGTTGCACTTGGCTGAAAATAACGTGCTGGTAATCCTTGGCCCTAGAACCACCTGTTTGTCCTCAACCGGGGCCAGGTTTTTTTTTGGCTCTGGCCCCAGCCTGATGGAACTCTCTGTCGAGTGACACCCGGGCCCTGCGGGACTTAGCTCAGTTCCACAGGGCATGTAAGACGGAGATGTTCCACCAGGCATATGGCTGAGGACAGCAATAGCTATGTAGACTGGTTGGCCTCCCTGCCCCTCCCCTCCCTTTCCTTCCCTCCCATTCCCTCGTCCTACCCTTTTGGTCCTCTTTTCCCTTTTTGTTCCTTCCTCATCCCCACTGCTGCTGCCTTCCTGGCCTTCAGCCAGTGGGCCCCTTGCTCTGGCTGACTTCCACCTCCGGCCAACCTCCTTGGTGAGGTTATTTTTATATGAGCCAGTTATGTAGTTCAGGTGCCATCCATGTTTAAATTGGGCGTCTTTTTTAGTTTTAAAGTTCTAAACTGTATATTTTAATATTGATGTGTTTATATGTATTTTTATGGCTACCATATTCATTTTGTTGGAAGCCGC
This sequence comes from Euleptes europaea, assembly GCF_029931775.1. Classification (NCBI taxonomy): domain Eukaryota; kingdom Metazoa; phylum Chordata; class Lepidosauria; order Squamata; family Sphaerodactylidae; genus Euleptes; species Euleptes europaea. The sequence goes on from NW_026612082.1 coordinate 13,823, forward strand.
CCTGAGCCCAACAGTGCCGGGGAGGGTGGGGTATAAACTTAATGAATAATAATAATAAAAATAAAACTGGGCCCCATCAATTAATCAAACATTTTGGTTGATTAATCTGCAAACTAAGCCATTTCAGGTTTGCATCCTTAACCTCACTCACAAACTGACTGTGAAACTAACAGAACTTCCTCTCCAACCAGATCCATTTTGCTTGGCAGACGAGCACAAAGCGAAAGCCACCCTAGAGCAGAGGTAAGAGTTGAACAATTTTGTGAAAACCACTCAAGAAAATGACAGCGTTTGTGGTATAAGCAAGTGCCCTGAAGGCACAGCTGCTGACTTCTCTCTTTCTCTCTCTCTCAAAAGCCCCGTTCGTTCCAAACTCACAGGCCAAACTGGGATACAGAAACACGAACCTGGTGCTTTGCTCTTAAAATCGTTCAGTCTCTCCAAAAAGCCACAGTCTATGCTTATGTTTCCTGCGAGCCATGCTTGCAGCTGATTGTCTTCCACACTGATGCAAGAAAGGACTCTCCTTGCACTATGGGATGCTTGGGGAAAGACTGAGGTTTAAAAGAAAGAATGCAAGCACTGGCTGTGCATTTCTTGTACAAAACTCCATCTCTAAATTCACTTCCCAGAGCCTAAACCAGGGGTCCTCAACATGATGCCCGTGAGTGCCATGGTGGCTACCAGGACCTTTCCTAGAGGACACCAAGTGTTTTTAGAAAGTGGGTGGGGTCAGGTGGGACTTAAGGTGCGCACAGGCTCAAAATGTTAGGGGACCCCTGGCCTACCTTAAAGAACGTGGTACCACAAATAAAAAAAGTGGCAGCAGACAGAGGAGACTAGCAAGAAAACGCCATGGAAAATTACGTCCATGGGTCTGGGGAATACTCCGTCCACTCAGTTCCTACTTGTTCTTCTCAGCTGGCATCACATTCAACCCAGTAAGTTTTTTTTTTGCCAACACTGGCCAATCAGTAGGGTTAAGGAGCGCCAGCACCTACCACACTCTTTCCTAAAGAAAATGCTTTCCCTTAACTGTTGCTACCCAGTTTCCCCACAAAAGGGAGCACAACCAACTCAATCCTGTCATGGTAAACCACTGACCTGCAGAGATGTGGGGAAGCAGCACTGCACACATTCATTTTGTTTCTGATCTAAGCAGCTGACAGAGTCCTGTCCTGCTTCAGGCATTGCTTAGGAAGTGTGGGCCTTGGCTCTGGGCAGCATCTGCACATTCTGATGTGACTATGGGTGGACTCCAGGAGATGGAGGCCACAATCTCCCCAAGGCTGGATAATGCCCGAGGCAAAGGACACACAGGCTTCCTGCCTCTCCAGCATCTGGAACAGTTTTAAAGGTCACAGACTACTGGATCTCCGGGCATATTTAGTCCTTTAAAAAAAAAAAGAAAGGACAGGAAAGCCCCAAGCAGGACAAGCTTCTCTTTCCCAATCATAGCCATACTCCACATTTTAAAGTTTCCCTGAAGACTTAAATGAACAAGGGCTGACTGAATCTGGTGAGGTCTGTTTCATCCCGGTGTGGACTTGCGTAGGACTGTGGAGGCAATTACTTATAGGGCAGAAATAAAAGACATCTAAAGCCCCTTCCCTTTCCTTTAGGAAGCCTAATCCATCCTAGTGATTTCACTTCTGCTTTTCATCAGCCCAAATAGTCTCGCTTGGCCTGAGCTCGTCAGGGCTGGGGAACTCGGCAGGGAGGGCCACAGTCAGTAGCCGGCTGGGAGACTGCCAAAGACGACTGGGGTAGCTACGGTGAGGAAGGCAGTGGCAAACCAGCTCTGCTCCTCTTCTGCATGGAACACCCTGTGGAAGGGGTTGCTGTGAGTCAGCTGCAACTCGACAGCACGCCCATCTGGTTGTTTTTCAGGACGGGGGGAAGGAGCAAGCAGGTCCCCATGGAACATCTCTCATGAATTTAAAACTCCACACTGCTGGCAGCTCATCTGCGACCTTGGCCCTGGAGTCCAGCTGGCTGATCCAGCCTCAACGACGCAGGGTGGTCCTCTGATACGGCACTGCAGTCTTTGAGGGGGAGAGTGTCTTTTGACCATTAGGAGCACGAACATTAAAGGTTTCCCATTAGGTTCAACAGCAGGTGCGAACATCCCCTGAGAAGAAGAGGCCAGCCTCAAAGAGAGGAGGATCTTGTAAAGCGTCTGTTACCGGAATAGAAGCTCATAATAGTGCAGATGTCTGGGGTGGAGCTACAGAAACCAGTTTGGGCAACACAAAGACAGCAGAATACATCAAGAGCAGACCTTGCGTGTCAAATGGCCACCTACCTGGTCAGTTTTATAGTTTTCCTGAAATCATTTGTAATTGGAGCTTTGTAGCCTCCTTTCCTCAATAAGGAATCTATGGTCTGAATATGGTCCCATCCTGTTGAGATGCATTAGAAAAAGAAGGTATTAGAACACATACACCACACGTTCAAATTCGATGGCAAAAACCACTGCTGCAACCTCCCCTTCTTCAGGCCTAAGTATTTGAAACGCAAATGGTCTTCCTTTTCTGTTTCTTGGAAGAGGCTCTTGCTAGAAGAAAACAGGACTGTTTTCTCCTGTGTTCTGGTGTGCAATTAGGAAGCACACACAATTCTACTTCCTAGCTTTTGTAAAAAAAAAAAAAAAAATCAACCTCCATTTACACATAAAAGCGTTGACTCCTCTCAAATACTACATATTTATGCAAATGCTTAGAATCACATGGAACCCAGGTTTTTAATGCCAATATTGCAAGATGATTGATTGAAACTAGAAAATCTCCAAGTGCCATCATCCAAAATAGTTTCCCTGTCAATGCCAATGTTTACCTGTGCCCCAATGCCCCACTTCCAAGGTTTATTTGCAGGTAGCAGCAAGGCTGTCTTCAGATGTCACTGTTTGTTCAAGATGGGGACAAGCTTGGCTTGTTGCTGTGATCACACGCTCCCTCCTCCTCCTCCTTGCAATGCAAATCCTTCAACTGGACACCAATTTATCCTACTTGCCCAATGCAGGTACCTGGGCAAACTGCAGCTTGTTTTCTCCCCACAAACCAGGGGTCTAAACTGTGTTTTAATCCTGGTTTAGAATCAGAGTTTGTGGGACAAAATGAACTCCAGTTTGCCAAGGTGCCGACATTTGGACTTTATGGCAAAACCATCTGAGGCCTCCGAAGTCACTTGTGCTCTGCGTGTGAGGGGAGGGGGAAGGGAGTGCATGGGCATGGCAATTGACGGGAGGCACCTGGCATCTGAACACAGAACCTTGATACTAAAAGTAAACCATCTACTGGACACTGCTATAAATGAAGAATGGTACAAACATGAAGTTACCCATGGTTGTTAAAAGGTGCCAGACCATAGCAATGCACAGAAAATAAATGTTGCTTAAGAAGAATAAAATCCAACCAAGCACAACTGCTGCTCGGCCACTGCTGATTTTAACTTGGCTTGCAAATGAGGGATCATTTAGGAGGATCCACAGTTTAAGATTTTCCACTCTTTTTAATATTTGTAATATTCGCTTTGTAAATGAAGCGAACCTGACATCTCAAGAAACCATGGTAGCTTAGAAGACCCCAAGCTTTCAAGTGGTGATTTCCACTATACACAAAGAACTTGAGGGTCACACTTAGTGAACTGTTCAAAACTCCGCAACAGAGACACAAAAATGCAGCTAAAGCAAATCACTGAATAAACAAAAATCAAATAATGGACAATGAAAACAATGGCTTTGAAACTGGAAGAGAAGAACACCAGTAGACAGACTTCAGCAGCTTCATCAAGTGTAACAAATTAATGACAACATTTACAGAGCTTTCCCGAAGGAGTCAACGGGCCAGTGCCTTTGGTACAGCATGGCATGTATGGGGCCACTCCCAAACGGGCATGATGCTGCCTTTAAGAGGGTTCTTGCTCTGCTAGGAAGGGAGTAGGATACCTGAACATAAGTGTGTGGCTTCTTATCCTACTGGCCCAGTAGCCACAGGGTCTTTCCACACATCACATGCCAAGTGTACACTCGGAAAGATAGCTGGAGCCCATTTTGACCTGAATTAGAAACATAGCTTCCTATTCGACAATAGCTTCCTAACACTTGTTTGATCCCATTGCACATTTAAAATGAATGACTTTAAAACCACGGGGTGGGTACCACTGGCTTTTCTACTGGTAGAAAAGGAAAAACAGGTGGTCTCAACCAATTCCCTTCCACATTGTGGTGGATTCTTTTTTGCCCATAATCTCTAGCATAGCCTTTTCAGGGGTCAAAATAGGTCCTTCCCTTTTGCACCAGCAGAAAACCTGGAAGGATCCAAACCATAAAGTGTACGGAGACCCACAGGCAACTGCCTCCCACCCACTCCCAAAACAGTACATCAGTCAAACCACATACAGGTTAAGTACCAACAGAAACAGCCTGAGAAGGGGGGGAAACAGCAATGAAAATACGGCCACAAAGGATAAGCCCATTGCTAATTTAAAAGATTTTACCATTTTACTGATATTAAAGTAGCGAAGAGCTGCTCTGAGCCGCTACAACTAAGAGAACAACTTCCTGTCACCCGCTACAGTTGCCGTTTTGCACTGATTGTAGCATAAGACTATATCGCTGCAAGTTACAGAAGTCTGCTGCATAAAGGGACTTATTGTCTACGGATACATAAAGTGGCATTGAGATAAGAGTCATCCCTTACAATTAAAGCATCGCTCCATCATCTGACATCAGCGCAAGGTCACATATTGCATTTTAAGTTCCTAGGTATGTTTAAATCCTTCACCAGATCATATGAGATAAAGTGCAACAATGACCTTGCTCCTTTGCAACCTCCGGTAAGTAGGTGGCGGTGCGTTTTGATCCTTTTTCATTGATGAATTCTATTCTAATGCCATGTACACCCACCTGAAAGAAATGGGCAGCTTTATTAGTACATTAAAAAAAAAAAGAAAACAAGAGATGGTTAGCAATATAAATCCTCAAAAAGTCAATTTTGCATTTTGATTTTCCTTAAAAAAAAAAGCTCTTCCCAATTTTTGATGGCAGTCTTTTCTATATCAGTGCTTTTAAAAAAAATCTCATACTCATTTAAGTTTCTTTGAATGGGGAAGCCAAGGAGAAGGAACCTTATTCCCACGAAGGATGAAGTGCCAAATCAGCGACTCTGCCAGTTTCACCAACAGCAGCCGCGGAAAGGCCCCGGGCCCCTTCCTCTTTGCACCAGTTCCGTTGTAATAAAAAAGGCTGAGGCACTTGGGGTGGGTGGGGTGGGGGGAAGGGGCGATCGAGACAACTGCTGAGGCTACTGAAGCTGATGCAATTTGTGATAGTGAGGACTTAAAGATAAAGACCCCTGTGCAAGCACCGGGTCATTTCTGACCCATGGGGTGATGTCACATCCCGACGTTTCCAAGGCAGACTTTGTTTTTATAGGGTGGTTTGCCAGTGCCTTCCCCAGTCATCTTCCCTTTACCCCCAGCAAGCTGGGCACTCATTTCACCGACCTCAGAAGGATGGAAGGCTGAGTCAACCTTGAGCCGGCTACCTGAAACCGACTTCCGTCGGGATGGAACTCAGGTCGTGAACAGCACTTTTGACTACAGTACTGCAGCTTAACACTCTGCGCCACAGGGCATTAATGCCAGATAAACTACCTCCACTTTATGCCCGTGACCAGCCTGCCTGGCAGAGCTGACTGGACTGGAAGCCTAACGAGGGACTCTTTCAGCTGATCACATGGCAACCGGATAATTATGCGCTCATTCACTTGCCTAAACAGCCTGAGAAACATCCAAGTGCTCAGGCAGTCGGCAGCCCAAACAAACCTGATGCAAGAGCAGGTGGTTGGGAGAGCCATGGAAGGCAGGCAGCGTGCCTGGATCACCTGGAGATTTACCGTGCCGTCCTAAGCAGGGCTGAAGTCAATGGCCTTCTAATGGTATTGCTCTACTTATTAGGATGGCACTGCCAGATGCCACAATGGACACAAGATCTGAGAAGTTTTGAAAAAGTGGCTATTTTTCAGTTAATCTAGAGAGAATTGAACTTAAAAAAAAAATCAGTAGCCCGTGTCTTTCTTGGCATTGAGAAGTTAAAGCTGCTTGGTCCCAGGGTGCTCAGAGAGGGGACAATGACAACTCCTTCCTTAAAATCCGCTCTTGAAAGCTCAACCATACATAACTGGAATCAAGTTTCTTGTGGAAATGCCATGGTTTTTACAGGTGCTTTCAGAACTGGAGCCAGTGCCTCAGAGACATCAGGCTGCATCTTACTGGGCAACTTTTTTTGTACAGGTATTAATTTTTATTTATTTTGAACATTTGTATCCTGCCTTTCCATCTATAAACACAGCTTGCACAGGCACTAACGTTGTTTGGCTTCTCATGATGTTAGTTCAGTTTAATAAATTGGCTTGGATAAAAAAAAAAAAACACCCTGAAGTCTCATCCGTGGTGGGTTAGATGAGTAGAAGCTGGAGATTTGATGCTATGGAACAGAACAATCCGGCCCAACATCAAGTGAGCAAAGGCAGATATAATGCGAAGTGCAATACAGACCCAAGGCCATTTTCAATGCCACACTATCAACAGAGGTAGCCGGAGCATAGCACACCTTCAGTTTGCCACCCTGAGTTACCACATTCATGACTGAAAGGTGGGAGAGACATTTTCGGAGTTAATATTAGCATAGCAGATGAATGGGCTCCCGCAACTGAGGCTGATTCTACAAACATCTGAATCCACATGAAGTTTCCCCATGTACTGCTGCACCAAAATCAGTTAGTGCTGTGCACAGAGCAACAAAAACTGTCTGGATTCCATGTGGGACTGCACAGAGGACCAATCGGTGAACAATAGTTACAGGTAAGTGCAATGTGGTTTTTATTGCCTGCCAAAACAAACTCTATGTTTCTTCCTTAAAGACTGCCCATAACAAGCAGACTGCTTTATAATGTAATACTGCTGGTTTCGAGAGGCTGGTTCCTATTTTTGTTTTCAGTCTTTACACCTGTGCAATGTTTTCTGCTGATCACCATCCCCTAAGAATTCTGCACTGTGATGGCCAAGTTAATCAATATGACTATCTGGGAGGCAGGAGCTTGCTCTGAAGAACTACAACATCGCTACTGCAAAGAGGCAGACCAACCAGGGCAAACTGTGAAATAAAGAATGCACGGCCAGGCAAGTATATTAATGTAATACCCAATGAATTATTCAACTGAAGAGTCGCTTAAGATCTGGCTCATTTAAAGCAGTTCATTTAGATTCTGGCCTGGGAAAGAGTTTTCCATCTGTGGGATTTCTACAGCTTTCCTGTCTCACTTGTCCAAAGAGTATGGCCATACGAACTACGCAATGACAGTTATGCTCTGGCAAAGTTAAAAATACAGGAAAATCTTGTACAGAGCTGTTTCCTTTCGGCACTGTTTTGTCACAGCGGTTTTCAGCCCGGATGGGGGAGCAGGCCGGACTACCGTTGAGCTCTCAAGCGGAGGGTTCTAGGAAGCCTGTCCAGATGACCTTCCGTGGTCGCTTTTCTTTCTGGGAGAGCTGTGGTGGCATTCCCGGCCAGCCCAGCAGCTCCTCTATCGAAGCCTCGTTCCTCAGCTGCGCACATCTTGTACCTGGTGTGAGCGGGAGGAGGCCGGGAAGCAGGGTGGTGCCACAGCAGGGTGGGGCGGCCACCTCCCGGCCCTATCAGAAGCCTCTAAAAGGCTCGTGTGAACCAAGACTACGGCCTCAATCCTGAAGCTCCTCAGGTCCTCAAAAGGCCTTGCTGATGGGTGGGAGGTGGCCAGGAAGTGGTGCGACACCGCCATGGGTGGCCTGGTCACCTCCCACCCACAGCAAACCTGGCAGCTGAGAAACAGGTGAATCAAAAAGGCTTCAGCAAGCCCTCCCAGCAGAAAGCCTTCAATGTGGAAGGCAACCCAGAGATGCTTCAGGGATCACTCCAGCCTGGGAGCTGACAGCTGCTGTCTGCTCCAGTCGGCCCACATATGCCCCTCATGCATAAGCCAAGGAGATGCTGTGAACACATCTTCAATAGAGCAGTGTTCTCATTATTTCCTCTAGCACTGTTTCACACAGAGCTCTTTCCAGGAATGTATTTATGGCATTATAGGAGGCATTACTGAACCTAAACGAATCCTAGCGTTTCCACTTGGCTTGCCTTTAGAATCAAGGAGGGCTAAGGGCAGGATCTGTAAATCAGCAGAAGCACTTTCCACAAGAGCAGAACTGCCACCATTGAGGACAGACAGAGGTTGCAGATCTTAACATGCTCTCTCTCTCTCTGCACGACAACTAAAAATAGCCATTTGAACGGTCAAAACAGATCTGAACAATTGACTTGTCAATATTGGTCAAGAAGTTTCAAAGCATCAACTTTATTAGAACAAAAAATATTTCAATTATCGACATTAATGGCTATGCTAATTTATATATACTGAGGGTAGCCACCCTGAGCCCGGCTTTGTCATGGGAGAGCGGGATATAAATAAAATTTATTACTACTACTACTATATAAAAACATAATTGTTTACTATCATTGAGAAAAAGTGTAATAAAGTATAACTTTTAACAATATTAACTAAGGTTTCTGTAAATTTGCATGGTTTTTTCCTTTGTCTTTTATTTCGAACACCAAAGGAAGTCTACAGCTACAACCACAGAAAAAAATGAAGACAAAGCAGCATAATGGAGATCCTGGGGCAAGCAGCATGGGAGTGGCCCTTGGGAGCAGCCTTGTCTAATGAGGACTGCTGACATTCTTGTTTGGAGACGCCTGCATTTTTAGCAGGTGGCCAGAAGGAGGTCTGCTTCCTCCACCCCCACCCTTGCCAACAAACTTCTCCAAAACAAATTTTCAAAAACATCAGCTGCCACCTCTAGAACACAATTATCTGATTCGAGGAATACTGGACAACATAATAAGTAAACATTTGGCCATATCTGACTGGTCAATCGACTTGCTTGCTGGCATTCATGACAACCCTATTGTTGCAAGAGTTTAAAAATGCTCAGTGTGCTACTTTTGGGAATGTGCCCTGAAAAACAACAACTTTTAAATGGGAACTGGATTCCTTTGATGCTAGCTATAAGGTTGCACAGAGATGTTAACGCTTGGTGGCTGTAATCTCAAAGCATGACCATGATGAAAATCAGCAGAATCAACACTTTCAGCCCATTCCTAAGGGGGTGGTGGTGGAGCCGCATAGGAACCAGTGGCAACTTGCGCCATGCAAATTGGCATGGGCGTCAGTGTAGGGTGACATATAGTGGCCCCGGGGTGCCGCACAGCAGCGTGAGACTCCTGTGCCCGCGCTGCCTCCCCGGAGGCGTATGGGTGGTGCAAATGCTCCGCCAGCGTCCTGGGAGGTTTTTCCGGGGCATTCCTAGGGGAGGAGCTGCCTTTAGGCAGCTTCCTAACCCCTTTCAGCCCCTAAAAGCGTCATCTGGCAGCCGGCAAGATACACCTGCAAAATCGTGGCATGGTCCTGTGGAACTCTATGGGGAGTTCCACCGGGTTTTTGAAATAAAGTCTTTCTTTTTCTGTGCCTCCTCCAGCTGCCAGAGAATCCCCCCCCCCACTCAGGAATGGGCTCTTAGCTACAGTACTAGTCATGAAGGTGTCTAAATCATGTGCTAGAAACCTAGCAGGCCTGATACCCCTATAAATGAATCAGTGAGTGGAGTCCAAACACCTGTCAATAAAATGCTAAATCGCTCTGAATAAGACACCTCTACTGAAATTACTGAATGAATTATATCTACCCCTGGGATAGGTGCATATGCCAATATACAAGAAAAGAGTTTAACCACATTGTCACACATTTATCTGTAAGACCAGAAGGCTGATGAAGAGAGGCCCTTTTCAGCTGTGGCACCCCGGTTTTGGAATTCCCTCCAAACTTAGGACTGACAGGAATTTAACCACTGATGTCTGTGGTTCCACTGACTTCCACATTGTTCTACCTCTAGTTTTAGTATTTTATTGTTGTAACAGATTGTCAGGGAATTGTGCTCACCCACAATTCCTTGTATGATCAATTCTTTGGTTCAGGCCTGAATTCAGGCCTGCTTGGTTTCTATTCCAGAAAGCTTTGGTATGCAAGGGGTGTTTGTGAAGTCCTGAGAATGCTTCACCCCTCTGAGATAACCTCCAGCTGGGAGGAAGGCAAAACCATCCTTCTTTCCGGCTTCAAGGCCGGAGAGCAATTAAGGGGTGATGGATGGACGGCTGCCATTCGGCACAATCACATTCCAAGAGGAAAGTGTAAAGTGCTTGCTCAGCAAAATGAGCACCACCTGGCCATAGCCGTGGTGGAGTCAGATTGGCTAATGCCCCAATCTGGGTCCCCAAGGATAACAACTCGTGTCTTTTGGCTAGTGGTTGTGTAGTTCTCAGCGTGCTAACCCGCACAGAGATCTATCACCATGTTCCCTTTACTCTCCAGGAAGGACTGTGATCGCTCTGTACTCTGGATGTGATTCTGAATGCTGAGACTGGTGAAACCCATGGGGATGGGAAGTAAACTGTTAACTTGTTTTGTGTACCAAAAACTCTGCTATGCCAAACTCCTACTGTGTAGTCAGATATTTGCTTTAGCTTTCTTGTTTTATTTTGCTATGCTTATGTACATGTTTAACTGGAACCTAGTACGAACCTTAATAAATTGCTAAACCATAATTCCTGACTGGCTTCTTAACTTCAAGGGCTTCAAGCTAGTGGGCCTGTGTTAAAACGACATGCTTACTTAATCAGACTTCTGTGTTTGCAGCCCACCTTGCAGGTGTGTTTCCTTGCAGGGTCGGTCTCTTCGGTTGTGCAACCGTGAAGGGGGCAGACTGGGGTGCTCCTCACAAGAGTGGTGGCAGCTACCAAGCAAGCTGAGCGACCTTGGCTCGGGGTTTGTGTTAAAACTGGTTGCCTGCCTTCTGAAATAACCACAAGGTGCTCCTTGGGGCTGTGGCTCTGAGGCGGCATTCTTTGACACAGATCTATTCACATTGATGATATTAATTATTGCATACTTTTAAGGTTCACCACCATGTACATTTGGTAATGAAAGGTGGGGTACAAATCCACCAAAAACAAACAAATAAACACATGAGAGATTACCAAGGGTTTCATTCTATATGTTCTCAAACATAAAATGAATGTGTATGAGCTAAATATGCTAATTAGTTCAAGCAAGTACAATAAAAAAGCATCAAATTACTTTTCTGGAAACCTGACTGGTCCATCTAATGCAGGGATCGCCCAGTTTTGATACTGTTTTGCTTTCATGGAATGGCTTTTGAAAAGACTCCCGTAGAGGCATGTCTCATGAACTTGCTGTAATAGGAAACCAGCTCACAGCATACATGCTAAAAGAGGCAGATGGGCTCTGCGCCATTCTGATGATTGTTACCGTGTATCTATCCATCTACTAGAGCTTTTCCAAAAGCTATCTCGGGATGCCAAAATCCTATGCACCAACTGGCTCCGTTTTAGTCCTATTTGCTTCAACTCTCGCCCCACTCCCATCCTTGAGTCACCTCTCAAGAATCATAACACAACAGAGGAATATCTGGATCTGAATACAGATTTAGCTGGGTAGCTGTGTTGGTCTCCAATAGAACAGCAAGATCCAAGTCCAACAGCACCTTTAAGGCCAACTAGATTTCCAGGGTATATATAAGCTTTCAAGAGTCAAAGCTCTATATCTGACAAAGGGAGCGTTGACTCTTGAAAGCGTTGACCCTGGAAATCCAGTTGGCCTTTAAAGGTGCTGAATATACAGCTCTTCTTTTCTGTGTCTATTTAGACCCCAAGGGACAAACTAAACATTATATGGGAGATGCATGATTGGATCTGCATCAAGAGAAGCTGAATTCTGCACACAGTATGCAAACACAACCAAATTAACTTGTTGTTAATACTGCTTCCGCTAGTCACAGGGTGGTCGCAGAGTATGGTTGCCAAGTCCTCTTCCCTGGCCACCAGCAGTGGATAGAGTTGTCAGAGCCAGGTTGGGAAACTCCTAGAGATTTGAGGATGGAGCCTGGGGAGGACAGGGACTTCAGTGGGGTATAATGCCATAGCATGCATTTCCTCCAGGGGAATTGATCTCTGTGGTCTGGAGATTAGCTGTAATTCCAGGGGATCCCCAGGTCCCACCTGGAGGCTGGCATCCCTAACATGGAAAGCTACACAGAGAGCTCTGAACTTCCCAGACTCCTACCACTGCAAATCCTGTTGACTCCCTTGACCTCCTCTTGACACACCCATACCTCCACCGACTCCCAGTTTTTTATCGGGCTTGGTTCACAAATTTCCTGGTCTTCCTTACAAGCTGCAAAGGTTTGCTTGAATCAAACTAACTAACCTTCAAATCTATGAAGGCTAACATTCTCAGGGTGTTGAATTCTTCATTTAAACACAAAATTCTGCACCTCTGTATCACTAGACATTGTATTCTTTTAACATATCTCCCCCCTCAAAATTTTATTTTCTCTTATTATTTATATACATAAAACCTCCCAAACAACTGCATCTAACATTACGAAATTTGAAAACCAAATATAAAAACCAAAACAAAAATAGATACATCAAATATAATTCAGATTTCCATTTCTACTATTTCTTTCAGTTTAACCTTTTACTAGTACTGGGCAAACAGATACCACCCTTGCCTCAAGCAGGTCCCTGGAGAAATTTTGGAATAAATATTTTTCTCTCTCTAAATATTACATATTCTCCAATATTTTGCTTCCACAATGGTTTACTTGTAGCTTGTTAAGCATATATTTCCAGCCTCTACATTCCCACATAGCTACTGATGGCAACTGCTACAAATTGTCAACTACCTATGCAGTGCTTTCATTCTGACTTTCAGATATCCTAGTAGCATCAAAAGAGGGCCCAAAGGAATCACATATCCCAGAATTTTCCTTATTATTATTTGTTTCCAATAGACCTGCATTACGTTGAACTTTCAGTATATTCCTGTCTCTTTCTCATAGCGTCAACAAAGATCACTCACATTTTAAAGCATATTTTACATTTTTCTGGTATATAATATCATCTGTATAATATCTTGATAAGTCTCCTAAGAAGCCATATATATTAGATGTTTAAGAGAAATGCATCTCTCTCTCCCCCAATCAAAATTTGAAACCTGAGTCTGTAAATCTCATTCCCATTTGGATTCATATTTTCTAGTTCCTTCAATACTGCGTAGATTCTGGACAATAAACCTTGAGTAGAAGGAGGATCTTGTATTATCTGTTCAAAAGAAGTCAGATTCCTAGACAGATTATATGAAGTTGCTGAGGGGAAGTTATTGTATCCAACTTTTAATGTGCAAGCACTGAAAAACAAAGCTTTTGAAGGTCAATTCTAGGACGTAACTGTGAAAAATAAAATCTGGCCATCTTTTACATCACCTCTGGCCGATCTAATTAGTACTTAATTAAATATCAAGTCAGCCTGATGCTCTGGCTTCTTTAAAATCATGATCAGACAGTAGATATCAAGGGAGATATATCAGGCATTATTTTCTGTACTTATCCCAAATTGAGCATAAATTTTTGCTGTCAAGTCACAGCTGACTCATAGTGACCCCCTAGGGTTTTCAAGGGAAAGAGATGTTTGGAGGTGGTCTGCCATTGCCCGCCTCTGCATCATGATCCTGGTATTGCTTGGAGGTCTCCCATCCAAAACAGCTGAACAATGGTATCTGTTAAAATTAGGAACAGCTAAACTCCAGTTTTAAATTACTGTAAAATATCTGTTTTAATCTGAGGTTGTTGGTAAACTCATATACACCGAGTGCATACAGGTTGGATTTTATTTATCATGAGATTTGGAATAATTAGAGGAATTGCTAAGAAGAGCCACCATTTTAACTACTGTGATCCTTCCCTTCCAAAAGTGTTACAATTTAGACCATCTTCCCAGATCTGTTCCCTGGTGGTTCATCTTGTACACTTTTACCCCAGGTAGGAAGAGTTCTGCTTTCCTCAATCATTTAGATTCCTTCTGAAAAACATTTAAGGACATAAGAAAAGCCCTCTTGGATCAGACCAAAGTTCTATCTAGTCCAGCATCCCGGTTCTCTCAGTGGCTGACCAGATACCTCCAAGAATCCCACGGTGTAAGGAAACAAAGACAACAGCATCCTCCTGCTGCGGCCTCTGTCCCCAGCATCTGGTATTCAGAGATAAACTGCCTGTGAACATCAAGGTTTTGTTTAGCCATGATAGAACTATCCCCATGAATTTGTCTAGCCTACTTTTAAAGCTTGTGAACTAGCAGCCAAGATTAAGAACCGAGTGTGTAATTCAATACAGATCTAGTACAAAAACTAAAGTATGACCACTGCTAATTGCTGGGATACAATTTAGCAGTTTATGGATTGAAAGGCTGACTGACTCTCCCTTGGCAAAATCTAATATTGCACAGTGACTTTCTGAGAGTCTAAATAAATGGTGGCTTTCTGTAATTAAATCCATGTCAACATCTTGATGCTTCCATCAAACTGTCTGCACTGCTTTGTGATAAGAAAAATATTTGTGACAATTAATTAAAGGGGAAATGGAAGCAATTCAGGGAAAGATGGAGCAGTACAATCAACATGGTTCTTGCCAACATTTCATACAATGCATCAATTGCTTAAATTCATCTTTCTAATATATTGACCTAGACAGGAGGCAGCAATTCACTGGTTTCAGATCTAGGCCCAGCAAAAATCTTCTATCCCTAGGAGTTTAGGTTTTCCCAAGATACGTCTCGGCAGCCAAGCAAAACCTGAGGTACAGATACTCAGCTACATAGTCAGCTAAGTAAATACAGTTGTCCCAATGGCACATGAAAAGATACTCTACAAGGCTATATCCTCCCAAGAACTGAAAGCAGAAAGACAAAGGAAGAAAAGCAAAAGAGGAAAGAGTTGCAGAGTCATGCTAGGAAAGAACACTTTGTATTTCAAGAAGGAACAAACTAAGGTAGAGGGGAAAGCTTTTGGTAATGCTACTAAGGGAAAGAGGGGGAAAAAACTGTATTCCCAAGGGATATAAGAAAGGCAGAGGGCTAGGGATACAAAAGCAATCTCCGAGTAAACCAGCTGCTGTGAAAAGGCAGGCTTGGAACTTAATGTATCTGTGGACCAGTTCAGATGTTAGTAAAGTGCTCTGGGCAGAGCAGGCTTTGGAATTCCACAGCCAGGTGAAGGATGTCTGACCGGGCACTTCCACAGATGGAATAGGGGCCACTGATCATCACAACATCCTCACAAAGGGGAGGCTGTATTAATGGGCTGATATACTGGGCTGCATATTAGTTTCATGTGGCCACATTCCCAGAGCCACTTAGGTTGGACTTTTCTCCTCACAATCTGAACCATCAGGGCTGCTGGCAGAGGGCAGTTTACCCTTTTCAAAATACATTTAACTTCAAGGCAACAACTGCGTTTGCTAAAGAAGCTCTCATAGCTCAGGGGCCAGGGTTATGGGGGTAAGACACTGCTAAAGATGTGCAGAAACAAAGTGCCCAGTCCTCATTAGAGTCTCCCAGGGTAGCATGAACTAATGAGTAGTGCGAGACACACAGAATCATGCTATGAATGGACAAATGAAAGGCCTCCAACTATGGTCTCTATGGTCTCATGTTACTCGGTGGCAAGTAGCTGGGAAACGTGCAAATTATATATAACAACAGGTGAAAATGGCGGCAATTTGAAAAACCATATGGGAGCTAATGGCAGCCAATTCACTCATCTCTCTATTCTTGTTTCCACACCTGAAATCTCTACAGAAAAGAGAATCTCCCACTTTGTGCAACAACTGTCAGGATACTTTCTTCAGCTGGGAGAAATATTTTAGTGGGAGGAAGTTCAATCTGTCTACATTTGAGCGCGCACACATCTGTGCGCCGGATCTTCAATCTCAGCTTGCCGTTCAAGCCATTGCAGCACGGTCAGCCATCTAAGCGTCTTTAATTTGGAATTTGTTTGCATTCATCAGCAAATTGCTGAATTAGCTCCCACAAGATCATCAACAGCATACCTACAGAAGTAAGGTCTCCTAACCGGGCTGATGGCCTTTCGGGATGATCTGGAAATGAGCAGTTATACCAGATGGAAGACCCACATTCTCTCTTTAGGTCATATTCTAGCCATCTTGAAATGACTTTTTGCCATTCACATTGCATAACTGCAGTTCCCTTAAAAGAAACATGGATGATATAAGCTGTCTCACTGTAAGGACAAATACAGTGACGCATCATTCTTTTAAGGATTAACATTTCAGTAAAATTCATCGACTCCCTTAATATTTTATCTAAAATTACATATGCAGCCGTAACCTAAGGGGTAGAGGGGGATATACAAAATCTTTCCAAGTTCCACCAAACCCGTTCTGCTGCTTTAAAGACCCTTAGAAACATTATTTTAACAGCAAAGAATCATCCTTTGGATGAAGAGGTGGAGTGGGGTACAGCAGAAGAAGCTTCTGGGAAGGACTTGTTTGTATTCCCTCTGCCTAACTTTTGAATGCCAATCTTTCTTGAATCCCTCGCCTGCATTCCCCCACTACTGCTATTAGGAAAAAATACCTAACCAAGCTGGGGACGGGGGGACGGGGATGGACACCAAGCACTACCACTAAGTGGTAACAAAATGTTCTCATTTTTGTTACTGTTAAGAGATATGTAGATTTAATATGCAAAATTTGAGGAAATCAACATTTGCATCACATGTGCAATCTGCATAATTCATTCTACTGCAATGGACTTGTAGAATTTGGCTTCCCATTTTTTTTTCTTCTTCTAAACTCCCAGTAAATTTAGGGCAGGGCTACTCAAAATTTCTATCCCAGGGTTCCCCAAAGTGGCACCAGCCAAATGTTTTTAGAAAGTGGGCAGGACCAGGAGGGGCTTTTGCCCAGCCTGGCTTCTGACTGGCCACTGGAGATCAGATCAGCTGTGCATATTTTTAAAAAGTTGATTCAGCAGCAGCTGCCACCACAGCACAAAGATCTTCACGGTGTAACAGAAGATAAGCTGTGTGTATGCTAGAAAATATTTTAAACAATCTGTTCATTTTCAAAGGCATCCTGTTAAACAGAGCTTCTGCCTGAAATGTTGAAGAGTTACTATCAAGAGTTGTACACGATCTCACTTCTTGAAATCTCGTGACTGGCCTCTGCCCCTTCTAGTAGCCATTTTGTGACTGTGGCCCACCATCCAGTGTCAGAATTGCAAAGGCAGCAAGCTGGAAAAGATTGGGGGGGGGGCCTGTTCTACCCTATGTTTTTCTCAATAAGGTAGATGGGGGGGGGGCAGCTAATCCTTTCTTGCACCTGCCAGTTCTTCCCAACAAAAGCCCTCCCTTCTGCTTTTGTGTTACTTCTAGGAACACATTTGTGAACATGCATTTGGCAAAATAATGTGATGTTTCACCTGGACATCCTCAACTAACCACTTCCTCCAAAACCATTCAGTATCCCCCAATGGAAGAGCAGTAACATTCCAGAACCAAACAGAACATTGGTTCTCAAACTGAAGCAACTGGGGACCCCATTTTGATGTTAAAATCTTCCTGGATCCCCAATTCCCCATCCTCAGTCAGTGGTGCCTGCACATGACAGACAGCCCCCTTTGAAACAGTGTGGTAAGTTGTGCATGCCCCCCACTCCTGCATCCTTAGAGCAGTATAATGAGAACCAGATCAGTTACACTTCAAAGCAAAGTTTGAGTGGAATGTTTGCATTGTCATTATACTATCAGCTACATGTTGTCAGTCTCAACATGTAGCTGATTGTCTAGGGCCACAACTCACACGGCCATCACCCAGTTTCTGATTAATCTCACCTCTTGATTGGATGTGACTGTTTGACAGAGGCAGCAAACAACTTCCTTATTGGTGAATAACCATTAGTCAGAAGCTGGCTCAATGAAGGTGGGGAGGCCCCCCCAGAAACCTTTCAGAGAAGCTCACAGAAATGGGAAAATACAAACTAGCCCTCTGTCTTTACGAAGGCCACATGGACCCCCTGAAGTACCCTGTGGACACCCGGGGTCCCCAACCCCAGTTTGAGAAATGCTAAAATAGATAATAACTTTCCCTACAAACAAATGCACTGAATACAAGAGTAGGGATTTAGCCTGTTTTCAATTCACTAGGATTGCAAATTATATAGAAAGTTGGCTGTTCTTTACTACGCTGAACAATAATCTCTAAAGCCCCTATGTTCCCAGAGGTCCAATGTTTGTGGGGAATATTCAGCTGCTATACACACTGCAGGCATTTGGCAAAGTGTTATAAGTTACAGAGAAAGCCAAGCTTCAATACCTTAATTACAGGACCTTCTACTTATTTAAAATGTTATACGGCAGAATATAATACCTTTTTAAAATGAGAGGTGAAGCCATATTGTGACTATTCCAAAAAGCTGAAGTGTGTGTTCTGAGAAGTTAATGGCCTTAACGCAATATTGCATTGTACTCTCTCTACAACCTATAAATTGTTAGGGTAGTAAACATTGAAGAAATAGTTCTCAGTCATGTCCGTTCCCAGTTTTGCTGCTATTAATAATTCTTATTTAAATGATTTTTAGGTCTTTCGCACATTTTTATTTGAGCACAAAAAAACTGACTAAATTGCAGCTGGGAAGGCAAGAGGTCACTCACATGGAACAGCAAATTCACAGCCTGCAAAGCTTCATGCGAAAGGCCATTTACTGGTATCAACACGCAAACACTGCGATACAACTGAGCAGGACATTTCTAATTTTGTAGTTTTGGAAACAGCTCGGAGATTTCTGGAGGGATGAGAAAGCCCCATTGTCAACATACACAAAGCAGCAGACTTTTGACATTCAAAGGTCTGCTTTTTTCCCTTCAAATAGGACAACAAAGGGGGAATTGGCACCCACAGAATAAAGCTTCGAGCAATGAGAAGCCCTTGGCACTCTATATGATCCATGATGAGCCTTATTCTCCTCTGCGTTAACAACTGTCGTACAACTGCCTCTTCCCAAGGCTCATGCTGTAGAAAGGTGTCCTCATGAAAGCCACGTAAACATAATCTGTGCCCTTATCAGTGAAAGCAACTGCTAGAGAGGCTACACATTTTTAACTCGCGTGACAAGAAACCCCACCCCACTCTTAATGTTAATTTATTCAGAAACCCCAAATCCCGCATTAGGGTTCCTTGGATGAATGTCAGAGCAGGTTGCTGGAATTTATGTGGCATTCTGTGACGATCACATCGCCGCCATTGTTGCAAGAGATGCTTTCCCCCCCAGAATAGATCTTGGCACCCACTCTAAACTGCTTGTTGCAATAAGGAGATTTTAATGACGCTGACAATTGTTCTTGTCCTGCAAGCTTTCAGGCTCGCACAAAGAGCTGTGTGTGGTTTTTAACGATAACTGCTCATGTGGGTGTTGCTGTATACATAATATATACGAGTTAGAAGGGACAAAGGAGCTTTTATGTGGCTCCTGCTGCGGGACCTGCACCATTTTTGCTAACAAAGGTTTCAGATACAGTCACTCAAAGCTCTATCTCAGGCCTAGTATTCAGGCAGGGGCTATACCACATTAGAGGCAGTGGGGGTTATACCACTTCAGACTGCAGGTCGGGTCTGGCATGATGGAACAGTCCTTCATAAAAAAAGCTTTCTGTGCACAGAAGACTAGCTTAGCTAAAGCCTTCATCATGAACACTTTTATTTCTACGTGCAGGGAAATATTTTGTATGGAGGACTATTCCATTATATGAGTGCCCCCCCCCCAATACAACCTGAAGCGGCCTTGAGTACATCTGTGGAGAGGTGGCAGATAAATTTTCTTTAAACAATGAAGCAGCAAAGCACACTCAGAACCAGAAAGAGCGAAGGGAGCAGGTGTGAGTTTTGGGGTGAAGGCTGGCCAAGGGAAAGGAGTGAAATTCTGCCACAGTCAGATACAGCTTTGGGAGTTAATTGTCTGGCTGTTCTAGAAAGAGCAATACACTCCATTCCTACTCGAACTAAGCAGGGGCCTTGGAGAACCTTCCCGCTGCATTTGCGGCACAAACCCAGACCCTAATCTAAGACGAGATCCCCCAAGACACTACTGAACTCCCTGTGCTAAGCTTTCCCATCTTTCTTTTTTTGTTTGTAATGAGAATGGGCAACTGAGAAATGGGGTTCAGTGAAGCAGTGACTTGATGGAAAACATCCGAGATTCCTTACCTCCCAGTCCATGTAATCACAGACATCTTCAAAGTTAGTAAGTAGAGACACTGAGCAGAAAAGTCGTGGCAGCTCCTCCCTCGTCATTGGGGGGAATCGGCTATCTTTAAGGGCACTGGGAAAAACAAAAAGAAACAACCGTGACGTTGCAGCGTGAACCCGTAGATCGGAAGAGCTAAGAAAGGCCACAGAGGCCGCTGGGCCTCGGCAAAACACTCCCGGCAGTTCTGATACCAAAGCTGTTCTGGACTTCTTGGGCAGTCAGTTAATGGGGAAGCCAAACACACCCCAGCTCATCAAACAGCATCCTCTCCCCAACTCCACTCCTCCTGGATACAGACAGAAATCTCACCGTTACTTATGAACTGGCAGGCCAAACGGCAAGGTACCTGCTGCCAAACAAAAAAACATTGGGGGAGAAAGAAATATCTTGGTGCTCACCAAAATCCACAGTGGAACATATGTTATTTCGAGGATAAGTAAAATGTGAATTTTTTTTAAAGGTTGCTATAAAAATTGCAGTAAGCCCTGAGGGCCTTCCCAGTTATGGCTCAAACGTGGGCAGCACAAGGTTCATGACCGAGAGATGAGACTGGTGAGTTTCTGAGTTAATCCGCAGCTGTGCCACTCTCTGGCCAGGCTAGAGAACTTGTACAAAGCTCAAGGAAGAAAGGCTAAACGTCAAGTAACAGTAGAGTTTTTTTAAAGTAAAGGTGAATCGGAAAGGCTAGTGCCGGGAATATTTGGAAGATGGACGCAGCAGAAGCTAGAAGAACAGAACATTTGTAAAATAAGCACTTATCTGAGGGATAAAACTTTCCTCCCAAGAATTTTTCTTTGCGAACAGTAATGTTAAATATTCCCCAGACATTTGCTAAATAGTCCCAGATTATTTGATACCTGTATTTGAAAACCAATTACACTGCGTTTCAAAATTTGATAGTATGGCTGGCAGCACGCCATGGAATTTAGTATCTGGCAACTACCAGCTTAAGAGATGCCTGTGGTACCTGCTGTGATCTCAACTATTGTGAGAAGACTGTAAGTCTAAAGCTGTGAAATCTCAAAGGTAAAATATTCATTTAAAAATATTTAACATTCTGCTGAATGCTGGATATTTGTTTCCACCATAATCTCCCATAGATTTGGTCACAGAAATGTCAACCAAAGGAAAACAGAGTTGCACTTACCTGTAACTGCTGTTCATTGAGGTCTTCGGTGCAGACACACATATGGGACTGTGCAGGCCTGCCACCGGAAACTTTTATTAGCCTCAGGCCTCTAATTGGGGATGCCCCTCCCCCCGGCAGGCGGGCCAGCTTCCTGCCAAAACCACCATGTGCTCCTGGGCGGGGCATCCCCTCCCTCCTCAGTTCCTCGCCTGCCGCCAACCCTTACCAATCAGCGGCCAATTGGCCCCTACTTGTCACTGTGGTGAATCTTGCCATAGAACTTGATCTGTTCTTTTATCTCTTATGTTGTCTTTTTTTTTTTTTTGTAGGTCGACAGCGGGGTTGGAGGGAGGGATGTGTGTCTGCACCGAAGACCTCAATGAACAGCAGTTACAGGTAAGTGCAACTCTGTTTTCATTTTCAGTCTTCGGTGCAGCCCCACATATGGGATTTTAACAAGCTACTCACATCTGGAGGTGCGTGTCGATCTAGGAGAACAACGTCTGGAGGCCCGCCTTTCCCACTTCAGCATCCTTTCTTGCCTGCAGGTCTAAGGCGTAGTGCCTGATGAACGTGTCCTCGCTCGACCACGTCGCCGCCTTACAGATGTCACGGATAGGAACCTTTCTGTGAAGAGCAGCGGAAGAGCCCTGGGCCCTGGTGGAGTGGGCCCTGACTTGTAATGGACGTGTCTTGTTCACTTCCTTGTAAGCAGACCTTACTGTCGAAACAACCCATCTAGCTATTGACTGAGGGGATGCGGACTTCCCTTTCTTGGGGCCTTGGTAGCAAATAAAGAGAGCTTTTGATTTCCTAAAGTGCTTTGTTCTGTCGATGTAATACAAGAGGGCCCTCTTGATATCTAGAGTGTGAAGGGTCTTCTCAGCTGGTGAAGTCGGGTTTGGGAAAAAGACCGGAGTACCACATCTTGGGACATATGAAAACTGGAGACCACCTTGGGCTTAAACTTGAGGCTGGGGTGTAAGACTACCCTCTCATTATACACCTTTAGGAATGGGCTATCAACTCTAAGGGCTGCCAGTTCTCCAAACCTTCTGGTGGAAGTGACAGCTACCAGGAATGCCACTTTGGCCGAAAGCAAAGACAGATATACATGGGCCAAGGGTTCAAATGGAGGCAGCATGAGCTTGGCTAGCACCAAGGAAAGGGACCACTGTGGGATCAGCCTGGGCGTCGGAGCAAACAAGTTATTGAGCCCCTTTAGGAAGCGTTTGGACAGAGGGTGTGAGAAAGCGGTGTAACCCTCCAATCTATCATGAAAAGCTGAAATTGCAGCTAAATGTACCCGGAGGAAACTGTGAGACCTGTTTTGGTTAACTCCAGCAGGTAATCTAGAATACGGGGGAGAGGGCAAAGAAAGGGAGACAGCCCCCGTGCTTTGGACCATCTATCAAACCTCTCCCACTTTCTGTCATAAGAGTAGCGTGTGGAGGGTTTTCTGGCTTGGAGTATACCCTTTTTCACTGGGGAGGAGAGACCCACTTCCGGTTGGGCTCTATCCTCCACGCTGCTAAATGTAGTCTGTCCACATCGTGGTGACTGAGGGTGCCCAACACCAGAGCAACCCCGGATCCTTTGGGAAAGCTCTGTAGTCCCGTCCTGCCAGCTGTACCAGTTCCATGAACCAAATCTGGCGGGCCACAGGGGTGCTATTAAAATGCATGAAGTGTAGTCTGCTCTGATCTTCCCCAGAACTCTCGCCAGCGGAAAAGGGGGGAAGGCGTAAAAAAGGGTGCCCAACCAGGTAATCTGAAAGGCATCCCCTAGGGATCCCGGGTCGTTCCCTGCCAGGGAGCAAAATCTCTCTGCCTTCTTGTTCCCTCTGGTGGCAAACAGGTTGACCCTCCACTCCTGAAATATTGGATGCAGGAAAACCTCTTGGAGTTCCCACTCGTGATTTGTGAGAAACCTGCGGAAGGTGTCCGCCCACGTGTTGTGTGAAGCTTCTATGTGTATGGCCTTTAGATGAATGTCGTTTGAGAGGGCCACTTTCCAGACTCTCAAACACAGCGGGATGGAGCCGGTGCCCCCCTGCTTGTTGATGTAATACACCGTTGAGGTTTTGTCGGATTGAAGGAGAGTTCTGGACCCCCGTAGGATATCTGCAAAGGAGGTAAGTGCATAACGTACAGCCCGTAACTCCAACATATTGATATGCAAGGATAACTCCTTGGTCTCCCATCTGCCCTGTATTGACATACCCTCACAGTGGCCACCCCACCCCTCCAGGGAGGCGTCTGTAGTGAGGGTGAACCTAGGGTTCCAGTACCTGAAACGCATACCCAGTAGGAGGTTGGACTCTGAGAGCCACCACTGACTGCCGAGAGTAGTCAAATGATTAAAGAAACCAATTCTGAAGCCCCCTCATCTGTAATCTAGCGAAGGGGGTGACAGCTGTCGTGGAGGCCATAAGGCCTAACAACCTCTGGATGGAGATGACTGGTTGATGTCTACACCGTATGAAATGTTCAATCATGCGTCTGATTGCTTTTCTGGGGGAGGAAAGCCTTCCCCTTATTGGAATCCAGAATTGCCCCTATAAACTGAGCCTTCAGGGAAGGTGTCAGCTTAGACTTTGTGAGGTTGACCATGAGGCCCAGCTTTTCACATGTGGACAGCACTAGCTCAAGATGGGAAGACAGTGTAGCTGGACTGTCGGCTGTGACGAACCAGTCATCTAGATACGGAAATATGCTACACCCCTTACTCCTGAAGTATGACATGACTACAGCCATACACTTTGTAAAGACTTGCGGGGCTGTAGCGAGACCGAAGGGAAGGACCGTATAGTGAAAAACCTCTTCCCCATAATGGAACATAAGGTACTTTCTGTGAGTGGGGTGTATGGACACATGAAAGTATGCGTCTTTAAGGTCTAATACTGCAAACCACGTATTGGGGGTAATGAGTTCCATCACAGAAGGTAACGAAACCATACGGAACTTTGAAATCCGTAAACATTTATTAAGGACTCTCAGGTCAATAATGGGTCTGGAGCCCCCATCCCTTTTCTCCACCATAAAAATGCTGGAGAAAAAACCAAAACAAGTTGGGGAAGCTCTTTCAACAGCGCCCTTCAGCAAGAGCTCTTGCAACTAGGGAGCAAACTCTGGGAAGGGGTTGTCCTGTGCCAAACTAGCGGGAAAACATCTGGGCTGAGCCTTGAATTCCAGGCAGTAGCCCTCCAAAACGACTCTAAGAACCCAAGAGTCTGAACAAATACAACGCCAAACTTCAGCAAATCTGGCCAGTCTCTCTAGGAAAGGAAATTCCTCTTGAGTGGCTTGCTCCGACAGTCAGAATCTCTGGGCGGGCTGCCTTTGATCCTTGTGCTGGGGGCTATTGGTGGGCCTTTGCTTATAATTAGGCTTGCACTGCCCTGGTTGGTTTGGTAGTTGGTGAAACTTCCCTTGTGGAGGATACGGCTGGTACCTCTGGTGCCGTTGGCCTCTGTAAAAGGGTGCCCCGAAGCTCTGGTGGCGGGGTTGGAACCTCTCTCTTTGGGTGGGAAAAGAGGGGGTGATGCCAAGTGATTTTGCTGTCTGGCGATCTTTCTTGATATTTGTCAAGAATTCGGTTGTGCCTGACGAGAAGAGTGTATCGCCCTCAAATGGAAGGTCCTCGATTTGGGCTCTTGTGTCTAGAGGATGAGCAGTGGTGCGTAACCAGGAGTGGCGTCTCAAGGTGACTGCCGTGGCCATGGACCTGGCCGCAATCTCTGCGGCATGCTTGCCTGCACTGATTTCCTGCTTGGACAAACGGGTTGCCTCTGCTTGAATTAGTTTCATGGCGGCCTTAGACTCTTCAGGTAACAGATCCAGATGGGGAGTGGCTTTTTCCCAGAGGAAAAGTTGGTAGCCTCCCATGATTGTCTGGTAGTTGGCAATATGAAAGCTTAAAGCCGAGGAAGTATACGCTCTCCGGCCCAGGTGGTCCATTCTCCTGCTCTCTTTATCTGCAG
This sequence comes from Euleptes europaea, assembly GCF_029931775.1. Classification (NCBI taxonomy): domain Eukaryota; kingdom Metazoa; phylum Chordata; class Lepidosauria; order Squamata; family Sphaerodactylidae; genus Euleptes; species Euleptes europaea. The sequence continues at coordinate 39,202 of NW_026612082.1, forward strand.
GGGTGGAGTGCTGGCCTTGTCTTTGCCTGGCCTGCATTTCCCCCATAACTATAGATGATGGGGGAGGGTGGACTGTCAGGAACTCTGCCGAGTCCGGTTTGACTCTATAGAGATTCACGATCTTAGTCGATGGTGGGACGGAAGCTGGTTTTTTCCATACTGATTTGGTAACGTTGGTTAGGCCCTCAAGAATAGGGAAGGCTGCAATGCCTGGAGAGTCAGGTTACAGACAACTGAGGATCTTGTCCTTGGGCTTGTTGTCTGAGGTGGTGATATTTATGTCCAATGCCTTTGCCATCCAGATCATTTGTTCAGTCCTCAGCCTTAAATCTTCTGAGGGGGAGACTGCCTTGGTATCCCCTACTAACTCGTCAGGGGAAGGTTCTGAGACGCCCTCTGAGCTGTCCACTGAGGCCCGTGCCTCTGAATCTTCAGGCTCTGAGTCCCCTCTAGGGCTCCGTTGGGTGAGAGGAATGAAGGGTGAAGGCACCTGTGGGGTGTTGGGAGTAAGAGACTTGCCCTGCAGGCTGATCTGTTTGAATCTGCAAAATTTGATCCAGTCTTGTACCAGTGCTGGGGAGATGGTCGGTTGTGTAGTAGGGGTCGAATACGGTTGCAGGATTCTCTTCAGATCCGAAGGGGTTGGATCTGAAGATAGATGGGGTTCTTCCAACGGATCCGGGTCCATGTCAAAGAAGCAGTGGAGTGGGGAGCCCGAGTGAAACGACGGGGTCCTCTGTACCAGGGGTGGATCCGACTCTAAGATTGTCGGATCTGAGGTCGTTAGAGCGGGCGTAGCTGATGTAGAGTGAGGTCGGCTTGAGTCGCTAGGCTTGTCTCTGTGCTTAGACTTGCTCTTGTGCTTCTTAGAGACATGCGTCAGATCTGACTTCGAGGATGGATCCGATCGTTTCGGATCCGAGCCGGCGAGATTGGGCCCGAGCAGACTGATTGTGCATCTTGCAGCTTACTGGAACCGGCAGAGGGAGATGGGCCATCAGGGCCTTCTTCCACAGCTCTGCATTCAACCAGTCGGCAAGGGCGTTACGAGCCCGGGTTGAATTTTTTTGGCATATATTGCATGCCGAAACAGTGTGTCCCTCGACCAAGCATAGTAGGCACAGATTGTGTTGGTCTGTGTGCGGAATTTTAGTTGAGCACTTGGGGCAGAGCTTAAAGGGCGTTTTGGGAGCCATACCGGCCCTCAGCACGCGGCCAAGGGAAACGAGGCACAGAAAAAACTTTTCCCTCTTCTGAAACGAGTCGACTTAGATAGAAGGAGACCGGGCTGGTCAGGAAGTCCTGAACGGCAGCCCGAAATGAAGACTCACGAAAATGAAAGTAACTCCGAAGACGATGAAATGCTCTGAGGTCTAGAAAAAGCTCCGTTCTCGGCGGCGGCAAAGAAGGAACTGAGGAAGGAAGGGATGCCCCGCCCAGGAGCACACGGTGGTTTCGGCGGGAAGCCTGCCCGCCTGCCAGGGGGAGGGGCATCCCCAATTAGAGGCCTGAGGCTAATAAAAGTTTCCGGTGGCAGGCCTGCGCGCAGACGCAGTTCCATATGTGAGGCTGCACCAAAGACTGAAAATGAACCACCAAAACTGCTTCAATCTTGGAGGAAATCAAATGCAACAAAGTTTTTACGTGAGCTGGTTCTGTCTGCGAGCACAGTCCTCCCTCCACACACACGTACAGACATGCTTCCGGCAAGAGCACTGGTGCTCAGTCAGTGGCTCAGGAAACACCTGTGGCTCTTCTGGGCACCGTTCCCCAGTGTGGCACCTGCTCCACATGCCAGGAAAGTACACAAGGTCATTGCCCTGCGTAGCTGGGTTGGGTTGGCAGGTGGTTTCTACCTTGAAACAGCTGCTGCCACAGGGAATAGATGAGAAAGCTGCAGGCCCTGTGCCAGGGATGAAATGACAGGGGGCCCATCGTGTCCAACAACTCTTTCCCGTAGCCTCTATTCTCTCCATCCCACCACCAGGCTGGCTGTTGAGGAGAGCATGCTGGGCCCAGGGAACAGCGAGTACAACCACCATGGCATCTGCCCAGAAACAGAGCAGGCTGGCATGAGTGTGTGTGTGTTTTCTCCATGACCAACTTGCTCTTCTTTGGAAACCTTGTCCCTCATTCTGAAGAGACAGTGAGAAAACAGTGTTGCTTACCTGTAACTGTTGTTCATCAAGTGGTCCTCCTTGCAGTCCCACATGGGAACTGCACATGCGCAGGCCAGCCTGCACATGCACAGTTCCCATGTGGGACTGCAAGGAGGCCACGAGATGAAGAGGGAAGCCCTTCCCATCACTCCGAATACACACGGGCTGGCTAAGGTTCAACGGTGGTGGAGAGAGACAATGCTACAGGCTCAGACGTAATCTGCTAATTTAAAGGGTTAGTGTTCATATATTTTATATTAACAGTTCTATCTCATGTTTTTGTTCAGTGGGGTGGTGCACAGGGCATACAGTCATCATGTGCCTCTTTTCACTGACAGTAACTGTGAATGGGGCTCTCTGCAAGCTACCAACTGAGCACCACTGAGCTAGAGCATTAAGACATTGGTTTCCCCAAGTCTTCATCTGTGACCAATAGGGAAAGTCTTGCTTGAAGATCACAAAGTACAAAAAAATAAATAAATAGTAATACCTTTTATTTATACTCCGCTCTCCCCCGGCCAGGCCGGGCTCAGTGCAGCTACCAACATAGCTAATATATATAGACGTTTAATTACAAAAATTGAAACATTAAAACATTCTAGTACACTGCCATCCTCTAGTTCTGACTTTGGCGCCCAATTTGTCCCTGTAGGGAGAAATGTTATTGCGGCAGATTAGGTTTGTTGTAAAACACTGTCCATATTATCACATATCATACTGGAAGATGATGACTTGCTAGGAGGTTCCCATCCCTTTAAGTCTTGGGAGGATTACAATCCCCAGCATAACACAAAAGAAAAGGTTACCAAGATGTTTTGACGCATGATGAAAACTCAAAGGAATATTACAGTCAAAGTTGCCCCTTAAACAGTTCTCACATTGGGGCCATTCTCTTCCTTAAAACTCAATTCTACATGTTACTTGGAAGTGGGGTTTCATCCTTCCGAATTTAACACGGTTTCCTTTTGGCCATTCGTTTGGGATTTCTGATACTTATAAAGGTTGCTGCTGCACATGTGCAATCAGCTGTACTGCAGGTTTCCATTCCTTTTATCCACGTTGTGTTTTCTCTATTTCCTGTGGTATAAGTTACTTTTTACCCATTCAGATAACATTCACAAAATGTGCAAATGAAAAACATCAGACAATTAAAAAAGAACTCCTCAAACAGTTATGTGCAAGATCAAATTAATGCTTAAAGGAAATTAAGCATTAAGGGAAAAGCCTGCCTAGGTAGTTCACATGTTAACACAATTTCTATTGCATTTAAAACCCAATAAACCTTGTAATCTGTTTTCCTTACAGAAAGCATATACATACATCCTTACCCTTTAAAAAAAATCAGATAGTCATCATATAAACACACTTTCACAGAACTGCCGAATGCATACGATTACTCATGTGTATGGTTAATCTAAGTGATAAAAATATCGCACGAACAAAAGGAATTAAAATCTGCAGTGAATATTGACAAACTGAATATGCACCATTTTCAATATGAAAGAAATTCTCCATGTAAAACCAGAAGACAGGCAGAATGGAAAGTGAAGTAGAGGCAACTCATTTAAGATTTTAGATTTGTATCCCACTTTTCCATTAATATGATCGAGAGGGCTCATGAGAGTCAAAATTAGACCAAAGCAAAATTGAAACCTGGGAGTTGACATTTCCCTCAGCTGCAGGGAATTAATATTGTCAAGTGGTTGCAATTAAGGACAGCATTATGGAAGAATCTGACCACCCTTTCTTTGGTATAAGGGGTGGATGGGATATCCAAATAATTATGCTTAGAGCTGCAGCCTCCATCTCAATAGTCAATATTTTTACCAGGACACTTCTCTGATAGCTGCAGAGTCTGTGTGCCAGATGAATCCCATTTGACACAAGTGCTTTTGTTTTTTTAACCAAGCTGTGAAAACTGCCGCTTCCCAATAAAATCCCCGCTCTGTTTCTCCAACTGCCTCAATGGCTTGCAGCAACATTAGAGTTCAAAACAGCTCTAATTATACTGACGCTGTGCTAATCAGCTGGATGCAAGCCAGCCGCAGGGGTCTCTCACAGCTGTCTCCATGGGCTTTCCTCCTTGGGTCTCAGCAGCACTAGAGCGCCACAGTATTGTAACAGCTGTGACCAGACAACAGCCCAAACAGCAAGTTTATCATAGAAATGCTAGCGACAGCAATAGGAGCAGACGCCTTCAGATTTAGCAAAATGCAAAGTTTGACGGGGCTTTTTCACAGCTCTTTGGACGAGAAACCCATTCCTTTCTCCTGAACTGAATTACTTGACTGAGAGAAACTGCTTTGTTTGTTGGGTTGGGAGGGACAGGGGAGGTCTGCTTTGAGGTGATGTTGTCCACTAGTATGGTTTTGACCACAGGGGGTGCTACCAGGTCCCCTGCATCCTAAAGCCTCACAGGGTGGGCCCTGGTGATACAGGATGCAACGGCGACACCGATGGTATTCTTCCCCACACCACCAGAAATGGTTATCTGTGTGGTAAATGTAAGTAGTGCCATTTCATGGCCTTCCATCTCCAATTTACCTATGCCGTAGTTTCCTAAAGCAGACATGCACTGACATCTTAGAAGCGGCAACAAGCGTGTGGGCTAACAGATGGCCTTGAAACTACAACTCGCTGCCAAAGAACTCCAGTGCCAGGCATCTGGCCCGCTGTCCTCAGGCAGTAATGGTTGACCAGCTCAGTCAGCCCAACTACGTGGTCCTCCAGTAAACTATAAACTTCTAAATGTCCAAGAGCTTCGTGATCATTTCAGTCCCTCTGTTGCCAACCATTTCTCGAAATCAGGGGTTTTTCTCTGCATTCACAATTACCATCCACTTAAAGAATCACATTTACTTCCATGTGATGAAGCCTGCGCATCAGGGAGGCTTGCATCTTACCTCTGCGGCAGCTATTTCAAGGTGGGCACTACCTACCAATCACAAGCCCCATCACGCAAGGGCCTTGACCACTTTCCTGAAACATGGAGCAGGTGCGATTGGTATCATGTCAAAGAGCCACTGGTGGCTCCTCAGCCACTCAGCATCACTTTTGATCGAGCAGAAGATATGTGCTTGCTCATTCTAAATGACAAATTAGAGGACAGCCACAAGCATGCTTATTTTCTGTGGGTTCTCACCAATGGGTCACTGAGGACTGGACTGTAGCAGCTGTGATAGAATGTGGGGCAGTATATTGGGCCTATCCCAGTCAAGACTTCAGTAATGACTAGACTGCACTTTAGGTGTACCCTTAAAAAAAACATGCTGTGCAACATGACAAGAAAATTTAAGCAAACCCCCTCCCCCCAAGAGCACATAGAGCTAGTTGTGTGGATCTCAGAATTCCAACCAATAAACCCCAACATATTCAGGAACGTCTACAAAACACAGACTCTGAACTACTACACTGGTGTAATGTTTTTCAAGTGGTTAGTCTCATTCAGGAAGCCAACTGTTACATATACCAGCCAGGGCTGGATCTTGGGGGGGGGGGGGAGTCTGGCAGAGGTGCCTGCCACAGGTACAAGGAGAGGGAGGGCACCAGTGTGGGCATGGGGAGAAGGAGCACCACAGCTCTGCAGCATGGGTGCAGCTGCCCGCCTGCAACCCAGCTAGTGTGCGCGCCGCCCGCTCGCCCTTAGCTTGCACCGCCCACTGCTCTCTGTTTCTTTCTGTGGGGGTGGCCACTCGGGCCCCAGCCGGCATGTTTCTCTCCACCCCTGGGGCCACCAGCGCCTGGCTCCAGTGCCCCCTCCCTTCCCCCTTGCCCTGGTACTCCTTCTCCCAGCTCCGTGCCTGATCCCATTTGCAGCCCACAAACAGTTTTCAAGGTTGGTTCCAATTAAAACTGTAACCAAGATTGCCAGTCATTCTACCTTTCTTCACGTGGCTGCAATGGATTTAGAAAGCCCACACCATGCACAGTGGCACATGCGGTCTCCACACCATTTTTCTTCTCTGACTACCAAACAAATCAGCAATGACGAGGATCATACACCAAATTATTATTTTGTGATAAGGCAACAGCACCTGAATAAAAACACCCCAACATTTAAACTTTTTCACAGCATGACTTCATTAATTGTCTAAATGATCCCACACTTTTATTACAAGTTTTTTTCCCTCCTGGAAGGATAAGAAAACACAAACATCACTAGAAATACTTCTGTATAAAAGGTAAAGTGTGCCGTTGAGTTGCAGTTGACTCATGGCGACCCCGTTAAGTTCGACCTCATCGGGCTTTCAAGGCAAGAGTCAAGCAGAGGTGTTTGTCATTGCCTTCCTCTGCAGAGCAGCCCAGTCTTCCTTGGTGGTCTCCCATCCAAGAACTGACCCTGCTTATCTTCCAAACTCTAATAAAACAAGGAGAGTCAGGGCTACTATATGTACTGTATAAACTGTTTAGCACCATTTATCCAGATTCAGGCTGCAACTGTGCAGTGGAACGGAGCCTTGGCTTACCTGTGAGGGCTCCATCTTCTCTGAGGGAAGGGGACATCTTCAGAGATGGGTGTTTCCGTTCCTATGCTCAGGGAGAGGCAGGATCTCAAACTTGTAACTTCCCGCCCTTGTCCTGCAACGCCCCCTAACTTCCAATTCGAGGACTTCCAAAGCAGGTAAAAGACAGGAAGCACATAACATATCAAACAGAACACATATAAGCAGGAAAACTTGCTGGCTCGCCAACACAGGACTACAAAACAACTTGTAGACGAGGCCTAACATGTAAAACATACATGCAATACAAGACAAAAGTGTTAGTTGATTATAATGGGAACCTATATTGGTCAGATGATGAGGCAATCACTTCTCAGGTTCTATAGTGGAACTGATCGTCTGTTTTTTTTTTCTTTCTTTGCCCTGGGTGGGCAAGATGTCCCCTTCCCTCAGAGAAGAAGGAGCCCTCACAGGTAAGCCAAGGCTCCATTCTCTCTCTGAGCTCAGGGGACATCTTCAGCGATAGGATCTTCTAAAGCTGCTCCATCTGGGTGGGATCACTGCTTCGTACCACTTGTAACACTCGTCTCCCAAAGGCCGCATCTGCTGAGGCGTATGCGTTGATCTTGTAGTGCCTTATGAATGTGGAGAGACTTGACCAAGTGGCTGCTCTGCAGATCTCTGACGCCTAAGCTTGCCCGTTGAAGGCCGCCGAGGCTGCCACTTCGCAAACTGAGCATGCCGTAATCCCCTGCGGGCATGGGGTGCCCGAGTGTTGGTAACATAAGTGTATGCACTGGCGTATACACCTACTGATGGAGGCATTAGACAACTTGAGTCCTTTGTTTGGAGGTGAGATGGAGACAAACAGGGGTTCCTTCTGAACGACTTAGTGCGCTTGAGATAAACTCGAATGGCTCTCCATAGATCCAAGGAATGCCAGTTCTTTTCCCTTGGATGCTGTGGCTTTGGACAAAAGGATGGTAGGATGAGCTCCTGCTGTCTATGAAAAGGCGTGTTCACTTTAGGCATGAAGGCTGGATCTAGTCGAAGCACGACCTTGTCAGCATGAAAGATGCATAGACTGTCCCTTGATGACAGCGCTCCCAGTTCTGAAACTCTTCTCACTGACGTCACCGCCACGAGAAAAAGCACCTTTGTGTTCAGAAAGGAAAGTGGGACCTCTCTTAATGGCTCAAAGGGAGGTCTAGTCAGCACATTCAGCACCAGGTTGAGGCGCCATGCAGGGAATCTGTGGATAGTCGGAGGTGAAAGGTATGACACCCCTTTTAGAAAAGAGGCGACATGTGGGTGTAATTCTATCTGGTTAGAAAAGAAGCCTAGCTCAAGAGCTCGCTCTCGACACAGCTTCTCCCTATGAGGCAGGAGTAGACCTGGAAGTTAGGGGGCGTTGCAGGACAAGGGCGGGAAGTTACAAGTTTGAGATCCTGCCTCTCCCTGAGCATAGGAACGGAAACACCCATCGCTGAAGATGTCCCCTGAGCTCAGAGAGAGAAAATACTATTCTGAAAAGTGTGGTTTCATTGCAGTGATCCCTTGGTTACAGATTACAGATCCATTAAGCTAGGCAGAAAATTGTTCTAAAAATGAAAGACTGCACAAAGGCACTTCAATAACATCATCTTGCTTATTTACTATAAGTACATGCCACTAGTTATCTTTTCTCTGTATTGTTGTTGCCTGTGGGTCTCCCCAATTAAAACTGGCCTCTAAGCAGTGAGGTTGTTGTTACACACATATGGCCAGCAGTATGGGAAGTACTTCTTTGTGGTATGATCCCATGCTGCAAGGAAGCACATGAGAATGATGCAACCATGTTGGTGGGCCCAACTGAATGGGCCTTTACTATACAATTGACTCCCCACCCGTGCTGTGTTCTCTCTCACATGCATTGTTCCTTGGCAACACAGGAATGGAAATCAGTATGAGGAAGTGGCTCCTATGCTGCACCTATGAAAGATCACACAAGACGGCATTTTGGTGGTGGTGGAAAGTGCTGTTAAGCCTCAGTCAAATTATGGTGACCCCCATAGGGTTTTCAAGTCAGGAGACGAACAGAAGTGGTCGGCAATTGCCTGCCTCCGTGAAGCAACCTTGGGCTTCCTTGGTGGTCTCCCAAACAAGTACTAACCAGGGCTGATCTTGCTTAGCTCCAAGATCTGATGGGATCAGGCTAGCCTGGGCCACCCGGGTGAGGGTTTCAGATGACATTTTACATTCAGAAAAGTCTTTCCTTGAGCACAATAAACCATATTGATTTGAAACTGGGATCAATACAGTTTACAGAAAAGACTAATTGCTAAGTACTGAAAGAAAATGTCCTGACTTCAGCAAGGTAGGGTCTAGTTGTGAGAAATCAACTGGTGATTGAAATGTAGGAGTCAGAAGGGAGCATTTAGTCTGGAGAAAATAAACACCAAATTGTGTGAATAAAGCTTCCCTACTGCAGGCTGGCACAATTAAATAATGAAATGTGCAAGCTGGCTTTTTGTTCAGCTTGTGTTGAATAAAAACACTTATCCCAAAGCATTGGCAGCCCTCACGTTCTTGATGGATTCATAACAGTTTATAAACCATCTCTATTCTGCTAATTTTATGGGTGCTAAGAGGTAAGACAGGCCCAACCCCATCTCAGTCCAGTATGCACTGAAAAACATATCACCAAAAACAGTTAGAAAGATATAGTGTTCAACACATTTTTCCATCTTGCAAAACGAATCCCCCCAAATGCCCTCCCCTCAAAATAAAACAAAAATGCTTTCAAAATCTTTTTCTTTTTCTTGCCAAATCTTTAATCCTATTTCATTTTGCTATGAATTTACATGGACAGCTGGAATTAACACATTACACACACACACACACACACATATGAAAAACCTGCAGTTAAAGCAAAGAGAAGAACGATCATCTCATATGAACAAATGCAGATAATGTGAAATCAAGTGTTTCCATGGTATCTCCAAAAAAGGCTAGTTTATAGATGCTTTGAATAAATTAAAAAGTTAGGTAACAATAATCAATTAAAATTCAAAAGAAAAAACCAAACCAACCCTGTTTAAAATTTCCTAGGTCAGCAGTTAACAACTGTAGTTTCCAGTATTTCCTACTGCTATGGGTAACTTTTTTCTGTGATACTGTAACAAAGGAAGAGCTGTATTTTTATTTGGTTTACTTGCAATGTGCGTGTTAATTTCTCTTTAAAATGCTCATAATGGGTATTCATATGAACAGAAAATCTATGCTTTGCTCTGCAAGTCTGATCGAGTATGATTAGGTATGAGTTTTTTTGTGTTGTTAGCTCTTCCACTTGCCCATCCACAAGTTATACATAGTTGTTGGTGGTGGGAAGTGCCCTCAAGTCACAGCTGCCTTATGGCGACCTCATAGGGTTTTCAAGGCAAGGGACATTCAGAGGTGGTTTGCCACTGCCTGCCTCTGTGTGGGTTGAGGGAGTTCTGAGAGAACTATGACTGGCCCAAGGTCATCCAGCAGGCTTTATGTGGAAGAGCGGGGAATTGAACCCAGTTCTCCAGGTTAGAGTCAGCTGCTCTTATCCACTACACCACACTGGCTCCTCTCCAAAATCCATCAGTGACAACTCTTGCAAAAATGCAAATTGATTATAAAATGCTTTTGCTCCTGACAGCTTTCAAGTGAGTACACAAACACCAACAGCATGGTCTGGTACACTTTGATGGCTGATATATTCTCTATGGTGGAAAAACTGTTGGTTCCAGGAAGGATGCAATTTTGTCACATAACTGACACATATTCCTGGCTCTCATATCTGAATGAGAAAGAATTGTTTTCTTGTTCTCATTCCTAAGAGTGAGAACTGATTCACCTTCCCAGGGTGGAGAAATGCTGTTCAGAAAAAAAAAGTCACCAACTTTGCTGTCTGTATGAAGTCCACATGTGTAGAGGGGAATATCTCATTAGTCCTACATGTTTTGAAAATGCTTGTTGACATTAGTGTTGTTTTTAATGAGGGATTTAGCATAAAGCTCTTGCACAGTTTTATGCACAGTTCTAATATACAAAACTGCTTCACCTTTATCAAATTCATGAGATAGTGTGTGACACAAAACTGATTACATGCAAAGGGACATTCATGGGCCCTGTAATGCTGAGGAAACTGCTCAAATAAATGTCACGTAAACAAAAGCTGTGAGGGTGATATAAACAGGCTACAGTTTAATGGACACAAATAAGACAATAAAAATTCAAAACACTCATAAACCAAAAGGGAAGCATTTTAAACCCCCAACACTCAATAGTAGACACCAAGACTGCAGTAAGAGAAGAGTTTCCAAGGTGAGAAGCTGCCGAGCTGGAATTCATATGCATATCTGACACTTGCATGCTTGGACATCAGAACTTGGGCTGGTTAGCTCACTAGAGATCCCCACCTCCAGATCTCCAGGAATTTCAACCCCAGAGTTGGTAACCCTACCTATAACTACTTCTCGATACATCCTTGGAAAGGCTCACCTCCCACACTGAGCATTTTGGCTCTGTGTTCCCCTGACGTCTCGCCAACTGCCAAGCAATAGCTTTATGTTCAACCTTATGCAAGTAAGCATAAGGTGCAGAGTGGTAAGCTGCAGTAATGCAGTCAAAGCTCTGCTCATAACTTGAGTTCCATCCCGACGGAAGTCTGTTTCAGGTAGCCGGCTCAAGGTTGACTCAGCCTTCCATCCTTCCGAGGTCAGTAAAATGAGTACCCAGCTTGCTGGGGGTGAAGTGTAGACACTTTGGGAAGGCAATGGCAAACCACCCCATAAACATAATCTGCTTAGTAAACGTCATGATGTGACATCACCCCATGGGTCAGTAATGACCCAGTGCTTGCACAGGGAACAACCTTTACCTTTATACCCAGATAACAATATGCCTTATTCTTATTACTTATTACTTCTAACGAAGATATGTAATATGTCCCTCGATCAGCCTCTGTACCACAGGACTGGAACATGGCCAATGTAACACCCATTTTTAAAAAAGGTTCCAGGGGGGTCCCAGGAAATCAGGCCAGTTAGCTTAACGTCTATTCCGGGTAAATTAATGGAAAGCATTATTAAAGATAGAATTGTCAAGCACATAGAAGGGCAAGGTCTGCTGGGCAAAACCCAACATGGCTTCTGTAAGGGTAGGTCCTGTCTCACTAACCTATTAGAGTTTTTTTGAAAGAGTCAATAAGCATGTGGACAGGAATGAGCCTGTGGATATTGTGTATTTGGATTTCCAAAAAGCTTTTGACAAAGTCCCCCACCAAAGACTGCTAAGCAAATTGGTTCTTGTAGGTTATCCGGGCTGTGTAACCGTGGTCTTGGAATTTTCTTTCCTGACGTTTCGCCAGCAACTGTGGCAGGCATCTTCAGAGTAGTAACACTGAAGGACAATGTCTCTCAGTGTCAAGTGTGTAGGAAGATATAGTCAGAAAGGGGTTGGGTTTGAGCTGAGTCATTGTCCTGCAAAAGTAATGTGCTAATCATTGTCCTGTAAGTATCAAGATAATGTGCTAATGACGGTGGGGTATGTTAATATGGAACCATTGTATCCTGAAGTGATCTGTTAATGTGTGAAGTCCAAAGCTAATCTCCATGGCTATTGTTGACTATAGTCTTTGTTAGTCTGGAGGTTTTTAGGACAGGAAGCCAAGCCTTATTCATTCCAAGACCACGGTTACACAGCCCGGATAACCTACAAGAACCAATGAACTCTGACCGTGAAAGCCTTCGACAATATACTGCTAAGCAAACTTCATAGTCATGGGATAAGAGGACAAGTCCTCTTATGGATTGAGAGCTGGCTGAAAAATAGGAAGCAGAGAGTAGGAATCAATGATCAGTTCTCACAATGGCGGGATGTGAGCAGTGGGGTGTCTCAGGGATCTGTGTTGGGACTGGTGCTTTTCAACCTGTTCATCAATTACCTGGAGTTGGGGTTAAACAGTGAAGTAGCCAAGTTTGCACATGACACCAAATTATTTAGGGTGGTTAAAACAAATTCAGACTGTAAAGAGCTCCAGAAGGATCTCTGCATACTGGAAGAATGGGCATTAAAATGGAAAATGAGATTCAATGTGACTAAGTGTAAAGTGATGCATACTGGGGCAAAAAATCCCAACTTCACATATACACTGATGGGATCTGTGCTGGCAGCAACAGACCAAGAAAGGGATCTTGGGGTGGTAGTGGATAGTTCAATGAAGATGTCAACCCAGTGTGCAGCTGCTGTAAAAAGGCAAATTCCATGCTGGCTATAATTAGACGAGGAATAGAGAATAAAACTGCTGCTATCATACTGCCCTTGTACAAATCTATGGTGAGACCACACTTGGAATACTGTGTACAGTTCTGGTCACCACACCTAAAAAAGGATATTACAGAGCTTGAGAAGGTGCAGAAAAGAGCAACCAAAATGATTAGGGGACTAGAGCAACTGTCCTATGGGGAGCGGTTAAGACACTTAGGGCTGTTTAGCTTGGAAAGAAGGCGGCTGAGGGGAGACATGATAGAGGTCTATAAAATTATGAATGTTTGGAGAGAGTGGACAGGGAGAAGCTTTCCTCCCTCTCCCATAATGCTAGAACACGGGGTCATCTGCTAAAGCTGGAGGGTGAGAGATTCAAAACAGATAAAAAGAAGTATTTTTTCACACAACGCATAGTTAAATTGTGGAACTCCCTGCCCCAGGATGTGGTGATGGCTGCCAGCTTGGAGGGTTTTAAGAGGGGAGTGGACATATTCATGGAGGAGAGGGGTATTCATGGCTGTTAGTTAGAATGGATATTAGTCATGCTGCATACCTATGCTCTGTAGTATTAGAGGAGCATGCCTATTATTTTGGGTGCGGTGGAACACAGGCAGGATGGTGCTGCTGCAGTCGTCTTGTTTGTGGGCTTCCTAGAGGCACCTGGTTGGCCACTGTGTGAACAGACTGCAGGACTTGATGGGCCTTGGTCTGATCCAGCAGGGCCTTTCTTATGTTCTTATTGGGCTTTATTCCATTGAAACTTATGCCACAGCAAATCTACTCCTCTTTAAGAGGGTCAAAGACTCTTTCAAAAACAGGGTTGCCAGCTCCAGGATGGAACCTGATGCTTGCACAGGGGACAACCTTAACATTTTGTAATGCAAGTAAGCAGCAGGTTTTACTGCAAATATCACAGAAGCCAACTCAGTACAAAAACCAGGGAGGCTCTCAAATCAGACAGCTGGCCTGAACTTCAAGGGCGCTATTTCTGCTGGGGTCCATCTGCAACTACTATTTTAATCAGATATTGCTGGGGGAGTAGCCAACGCCTTCGTGCTCCAAATAGCTGCCAGTCTTTTAATACCTTCAGAAACATGAAGGCCAGAGAATTTCAATGGTGAAAAGTACTTGGACTCTTATTTGTTACCTTTTAAAAAGTGCTGCAACTATGTACCAAAACTGGGGTGGATATTGTCCCACTTTTTTTTTTTTTTAATAAGAACAAAACATGTTATGTCTACTTTGGTCCTTCACTACCTCAAAGTGTGCTCTGACCAATGAGACAGTTTGAAATGTGCCTGTGAGACTGCAAAAAGTAACTATGAGCTTAAATTTATTTATAAACATAATTACCAGGAACAGCATGAGATAGGTTTTCATTGAGCATTCTGAAATGTGTTCTGTACATAAGAGAACATAGGCAGACAATGCTAGATGTTCACAAACTAATTTTAGATGTGTCATAAGTATCTAAAACACAAAAAACCAGAGCCCCCAAAGTAGCTAAAGATGGCACACTAGAAACAAGATATATGGGGGGGGGGGGGGGAAACCTGGCAGTACAAGGACTTAAAATAACTTTAGTTTTCAGAAGCAGACTGGGGGGTGGGAAATGTAACATAATTCTGAATGTGGACAAGGAAACATTCTAAACAGCAGCAGGCAAGGAAATGGAGAATTAGACACTGCTTCGACCCCCTGTGGATACCATCTTTCACAACTCTGTGATAAACCACAACTAGATGAGACAGCGGAAGATCCACGGTCAGAGCGACAGATTTAAAAATTTAAGTTAATAGCAACCCTCCTGGTTTGGAATGGGTCCAAGATTCTGGAGAGTGAGCGGAGCAGCGTTCCCCAACATGGTGCTCGTGAGCGACAGGGCACCCACCGGTACTTCCCTGCTACTCACCAAGCTTTTCAGAATGTGGGTGAGGCGCTTGTCAAGCAGGGTGTTTTATTGGCTACCCTCAGTCAAGGGTTTTCCATGGCTGCAAGAGCAGCCACAGCCAGTGGAAGATCAGGAGAATCGGTAAGCACCTGGGTTTGTGGTTCCATTCCTCCTTCAGGCCTGCCTTCTTTCATCCAACCCCTTCTTTTTCTCCCCCGCTCCCCTCCCCAGGAGTTCCTTAATTTCTTTTTTACTTCCCTTCTATTATTCTTTTGCAAAGCAAGGAAGGAGGTATGGTGTTTGGCCCCACCTCCAGGACCAGCCATTTTCTGTTTGGTTCCACTTCCTGAAGCAGCCATTTCAAGGTAACGCTCGCCACCCCCTCTCAAAATTCCAAAGGTGCCCTCAAGCTCAAAAAGGTTTGGGACCCCTGAGATAGTTTAAACTCTCCCCCATGCAGTTTTTCCAAATTATACTTCCCTTCTAGAGGTGTTATTTGCCAACAGAGGAAAACATGAAAGTACAATATCTGTACATTTCCCATGGGGCAAAGAGTATAATTGAGGAAGGCAACTTAAATCAAGAAAACAACATGGAGGAAAAGTTGAACCCTCCCCCCTGGTGTGGTGTCCTCAATTTTATGTATTTATTTACCAAGCCTTTCTTCCCAAGAGGTAGCCAAAGCTGCTCACATCATTCTCCACTCCTCCACATTTATCCTCACAACAGCCCTGTGAGGTAGATGAGGCCGAGAGAGAGTGACTGGCCCAGGGTCACCCAGCAAGCTTCCATGGCAGAGTGGAAATTCAAACCTGGGTCACCCAGATCCTAGTCTGGCACCCTGACTGCTAGACCACACTGGCTCTCAATCCAAGTTGCCTTTACACTGATGGTTATTATTGGTTTTTTTTTTTTAAGGGGAGTCTGGTAGGGGATGTCCTGTCCCATTAATTCATCACACAGGTTAAGAGTTTAAGCTTCCAACAGACTGTGATTTTGCACACTATCAGTCTGTGCACATAGCTTGCCCAATCCAAAACCAGTGGCCTATACCCTATCACCCTGCTCAGAAAAGTCTAAGAATCCTTCTTCTGTTGGAAGTGAAGGGCTTTGTGCTGTCTCTTAACTGCAGACTTCAGACTAGACTAGACTAGAGAGTAAGAGAGCTAGAGGGGTCATGGCATTGGGCATCCTTTCTTTACTGCTCTGACACAATCCTTTGATGTGTAGATTGCTAGGTAATCACTTCCTTCCTGTTTCTTCCACACCTCCACTCCACACACATGCACACTTCTCCATCTTGCCACCACGACGGAAGGACGTAGGTCCTGTATCTCCCTCCATCCTAGTTAGTTAGACTAGATTAGAAAACTATATTTTACCTATCCTAACCAGAAATGGTGTTCCTATAATAAACGGAGTATATTAGTTTGAATAGGTAAAAGGCTTCAGAGATTGGATGGGCTTTGGCTGCGCACAATAGCTCTGTGCACCTCTGCTAAATTACCAGATTTTGATATACGAAACAAAATCTATCACCTTCCAATGGAAGTGGTTCGTCTCCTGGAGGAAAAAGTCCCTTAGTGCTTGCACTTAGGCTGGAGGAAGGCCTCAAACTTTACTAGACAGAACGGTGGTATACAGGCTAGTGTCTATCAAAATCAATAACCCTCTTGTTAAAAAAAATCAATTACCCTCTTGTTAAAAAAAATCAGCTCACATAATTGAATTCGGACTGAAAAGCAGTTGCAGTCAACTGGACTCTCAACGAATACACAGATCCTGTCAATTGGCAGAGAGGGCTACTGAAGTGAAAGTAAGAATTTTAATAATCTCCATGCTGGTGACAGAACTTTTTCTGGTGACCAGAAAAAGACCGGAGAATTTCCATTTTACTGTAACAGCCAGAGAGGGTAAGTCACATACTGCCTTTTAGATGAGCACAGTGAGTCAGGGACGCAGCCAAGAATAGAACTCACGAGACAGGACTCCCTGGCCCTTTTTTTTTTTTTTTTGCTGCGATCCCACAACCATTCTTTTTTTACAACATGAGTTATGCCATGCCCAAGGAGTTCAATGGCAAGCAATACAATCCCGGTTCAGATGGAAACTCTTGTGCTGAAATGGATCCCATTTTTGGAATAAACAATATATAAGCAAAGTATCAATACTACTGCAAATCTACTTGTAACAAGTACATTCTGGTATCCAGTTCTCCAGAGTCCACTGCTCTTAACCACTACACCATGCTGGCTCTTACTGCACTTATACAGCAAGCTTAATCACTATTACAACATGCACAAACCCAGTGTGCTGGTGGACTCTTGAGCATGTATCATGCACAGTGAAGAAATTCTAATTAGAAACAAACTCCCACAACCTGTGATATATAAATGCAGATGTGTGGGTTAACTGGAATTATTACTCCCCCCTCACTAACTGGGATTGTAGCCCTATTACTCACCGAGAGGGCTCTTTCCGCTCCGAGGTAAAGAGGGCATCTTGAAGCTTGGGTTTTCTCGCCCTTTGCTCGGGGAGGCAGGATTAAAAACTCATTTCCTGTCTCCTGAGCGGGAAAGCCTCCAACTTCCCGTTTTCCAAGAAGCCGGTTGCTAGAGACAGGAATAAAAAACTAGAGAAAGAACATTGAAAACCATGACCCAACAAGGTATGGAACAGTTCAACATTTAACACCATAACCACACATAAAAGCACAAACATAGTGTAGTATGGAAGGATATTATGTAATCAAAGGTCCGGAGTATTCAGAATACCGGATTAGAGATACTAGTGTAGGAGGGCGACATGCTCCCTATATTATCAAGGGCAGTGATCTGTGATCTGTGGTCTAGACAGGCAAGAGGGTGACCCAAAGGGAAAATTTTAAATAATTGATTTAGCCCAGGTTATGTACAACCTGCCCCTCAACGGGTG
>NW_026612083.1:12500-17500 GCF_029931775.1 Euleptes europaea
GCCAGGGCCAAGTGGTACGGAGGGCGTGTGCCCAGGAGGCAATGTCGGGGTTCCCCTCCCCCTCTACATCATCTGTAGGAGCGATGGGACTGAAATCTTGTCCATACACAGCAAAAAACGGGCTAAAACCTGTGGATTGATGCATGGCATTATTGTAGGCATATTCTGCTAAAGGTAACAGTTCCACCCAGTTATCCTGGTGGTAGTTAACATAACAACGCAAATAACATTCAAGGACAGCATTGACACGTTCAGTTTGACCATCAGTTTGAGGATGGTATGCACTAGACAATCCCTGTTCCACCCCCACCAACTTGAGGAAAGCTTTCCAAAACTTAGAAACGAAACCACTTCCGCGGTCACAAATTATTTTACGCGGAAACGAATGTAAACGAAAGATATGCGTCACGAAGAGGCGGGCCAGTTTCTGAGCAGAGGGGATCCCTGCGCATGGAATCAAATGTATTTGCTTAGAAAACAAATCAGTAACAACCCACAACACAGTTTTACCCCCACTGAGAGGGAGATCAGTCATGAAGTCCATAGCAATCACTTCCCAAGGTCTGCTGGGCGTTTCAAGAGGTTGTAGCAGTCCCGGGGGTTTGCCCTGCGATCGTTTCGCAGCGGCACAAACGGGACAGCTGCGGATGAAGGAGTCAATGTCGGAACGCATTCCCCCCCACCAGAACTGTCTGCGCAATAAGTGAAGGGTCTTCAGAAACCCAAAGTGCCCAGCTGTTTTGGCTCCATGAGCTAAATGTAAAACGTCCTTCCGGAGAGCTTTGGGTACATACAATTTTGAGTCTTTGTACCAGGACCCCCCTTGTTCCAAAACACCAGGAGGTAGGGTATGAGCGGAACGTTCTAAAAGGCACTGGTCCCGAAGGACAGTTAAAAAGGATTCGGAGATGGGGATTTTGGAGGGAGCCCCCCCGTCGGTCATGGAGATCTGAGAAACAGTTATAGGGCTAGTGCTTACGTGCGGCGGCGCGCAGACTGCAGGCGGCTGAGCGGTCGGAGGGGTAGGAGGGGCGGGAACTCCGGTCTGTTGCGGTGGCGGCTGGGCAGCCGGTTGGGCTGGCGGAGCTTGCGAGTTAGGGAAGGTGTGCTGATGCTGGGATCGGGTTTGCACAGCCAGCATAGGTAGGGCCCCACGTTGCATAGGGGTGAACAGAGAGTTGGTGGGTCTTTCGAGTTTTACCGGATATTGTGGACCGCGAGAACGTTCTGCTTCCCAGGGACGTGCTTCAGGGTGAAACGGAACTGAGCAAAGAACTCCGCCCACCGTTGTTGTTTCGCCGATAGCTTATGGGACCCCGTGAGGGCAGCTAGATTTTTGTGATCGGTCCAAACTTCAAAGGGTACTTTAGACCCTTCCAAGAATTGCCGCCATAAAGTCAGTGCATGATGAACTGCAGAGGCCTCTTTCTCCCAGATGGGCCAGTTTAATTGAGCGTGCGCAAATTTTTTTGAAAAGTAAGCGCAAGGGTGAAGAAGACCGTCCGGTCCTTGCTGGAGGAGAGCCCCTCCCATGGCTACATCGGAAGCATCGACTTGCACAATGAACATTTGATTTGGGTCTGGGTGCCGTAGCACCGGCTCCGAAGTGAAGAGGCGTTTGAGGGCCAGAAAGGCGGCTTGGCATTGCTCAGTCCATAGGATTTTTGCGGAGGGCAAGGCAGCCGAGCTTACTTTTCCTTAGTTTTCAGCAGGTCCGTAATGGGTAGAGCCACTTGGGCGAAGTTAGGGATGAATCCCCGATAGAAGTTTGCAAATCCCAGAAATTGCTGTACTTGCTTACGGTTGGTGGGGGAGTCCAATCGAGGACGGCTTGGACTTTGGCGGGGTCCATGCGAAGACCTTGGTGGGAGATGATGTATCCCAAAAACGTGAGTTTGCTTTGGTGAAATTCACACTTAGCTAGTTTAGCGAACAGTTGATGGTTACGCAGGCGTTGTAGAACTTCCCTGACCAGAGTCACATGCTCGTCCACAGTTTTCGAATAAATGAGAATGTCATCTAAGTAGACCACCACCCCACGATATAGAAGGTCATGTAGGATTTCATTGATGAGTTGCATGAAGACCCCCGGGGCCCCTTTTAATCCGAATGGCATTACAAGGAATTCATACATTCGAAACAGCTAGAGAAGGCAGTGAGGTGTTCATCTCCTTCGCGGATACGGACTCGGTAGTAGGCTTCCACCAAGTCTAATTTAGAGAACACACGGCCTTCCTGTAATTGTCCCAAAATATCCGATATTAATGGGATAGGATAGGCGTTGGTCTGGGTAACCGCATTGAGCTTTCTGAAGTCAATGCACAGGCGAAGGTCGCCCTCTTTTTTCCGGACGAAAAACGCGGGGGCCGAGTTTGGGGCATTCGAAGGGCGAATGAACCCTCTGGCGAGGTTTTTGTCCAAAAAGTCCCGGAGGACAGTGCGCTCGGAAGCGCTCATAGGGTAAATCTTACTTTTGGTTAATGTGCAGTCCTTTACTACTTCAATCGCACAGTCTGAGGCCCGGTGGGGGGGTAAGGCATCACATTCCCTAAGGTCGAAGACATCTTCAAAGTCCCGGTATACAGCGGGTAGAGCCGGTGGTACTGGGGCAGTAGAGGTTAACGCTGGAACGGGCGGAAATGGCAGAGCAAAGTTTTGCCGATGCTGGTCGCAGCTGGGACTAGCGAAAGAGATAGTGTTTGTTTCCCAACCAATACTGGGACTATGTCCTTTAATCCAGTTAATTCCCAAGACCACTTCAAATCGGATAGGGGCTATAGTGAAGTCTATTTGTTCCCAGTGGGAACCAATTCCCATTGCCACCCCTATGGTGCGGTGATCAACTGGACCCCCCTGGAATTGGCTCCCGTCCATTTGAGCAAATTGGACGGGGGCGGGTAAAGCCTCTGAGTCGGCTCTGAGTGCAGCAAACGTGGCTTCGCTTATGAGAGTGCGACAGCAACCGGAGTCAATTAGTGCTTTGACGGGGATTTGTGGACCTCCGTTAAGTTGTTGTAAAACTGCATCCACGTAGACGGTGGAGTCCACTTCTTTGATTTTGGTAGGAGCATTCGGTTTGATAGGAAGATCCTGAGAGGTCTGTGGAGATGCTCCATTCACCACAGACCGGAGCCGTTTTTTGACAAGTCGAGGGGAGATTCCAGGTTTAAGGCTGGAGAAATCCAAGGGTTTTCCTCATCCGAAGAGGGAAAGCTGTCCCCCAATGGGGCACTTGTAATCCGAGACCCGGCGGGGTCGTTGGAAGCAGGCAGGGAGGCTGGGTCCCCGGCATGGAGTGCAGAGGGTGTGGGCCTTCCCGGAGCTGCGCTGCGGGTGGCCGCGGTGCCTCTGCGTGGTGGACGACCTCGGGCGCGGGTTGTCGTGCTGGGACGAAATAATTCCTGGCGGCGTGGGCAAACGGCTGCAAAGTCGCCCATTTCTCCGCATGTAAGACAGGCACCCCTCTGAAATCGGGCTTCACGTTCCTGGAGCGGACGTGGGGGATTTCGTGGGACGAGCAGTGGTGCCTTGGGTTGAGGCTTCTGGGTGCCCTTCTCCTTGTGCTTTTGACGGACGAGAGAAATAAAGCGGCGGCGGCTTTCCACTTCCTCGGCTAATAGGATCCAGCCTTCGAGGGTATCGGGATCGCCCCGCATGTAAGACCAGTTCAGAATGTCAGGATGCAAGGCTTCCCTGAAATGATGGATTAGGGTGGTCTCGGGCCAACCTACAATTTTACTTGCCAGTCGCTGAAATTCATCGGCAAATTCCCGAACTGTAGCAGAGCCTTGTTTTAATTGTAAGAGTTCCGTTTTGGCTCTTTCCCCCAGGAAGGGGTCCTCAAACCTCCTTCTCAGGGCAGTCATGAAGTTGTTGAGGGAACGAATCGCACGAGAGCGGGTGTCAAACTGGAGGACCATCCAGTCAGCCGCTTTGCCTGTCAGGAGGGAAGCTACGTACCGCACCCGGCTATCTTCCATGGGGAAAAGTTGACCTTGTTCTCGCATATAACTGTCCACTTGATGCAAGAAACAAGGCAAAGTCTCAAGAGATCCGTCATACGTAGTCCTCAATTTGAGTTGCTTCCAAGGGCCGGGCGCGGGTTGACCCGGTTGCACGGGTGGTCCGGGCGGAGGAGCAACAGGAGCTCCAGGAGGCAAGGGTGGAGCAGGCACATTAGCAGGTGGTTGCACGGGTGGTCCGGGCGGAGGAGCAACAGGAGCTCCAGGAGGTAAGGGTGGAGCAGGCACATTAGCGGGTGGTTGTACGGGTACCCCCTGACCCGGTATCGGAACGGGCTGTCTCTGAGCTATCAGGGTATGTTGTAATTGCCTGTTCTCTTGAAGCATAAGTTCCATTACTTCCTGGAGTTGATCAACACGGTCGGAGAGCTCCCGATTCTGGGCTCGTAAAAGATGAACCTCCTCACTTGGGCCACCAGTAAGATGAGGCTTACTGGTTCGGAAGCTCGTGGCCCATTGAGAGCTATCCCCATATAAATCCTCGTCTTCAGACTCATCTGAGTCTCGACGTCGGTCAGCCAAACGGCGTGCGCGTTGGGTCGCACGCGACGGGACAAACGCCGGGGAAAAAGTTAGACCTGATAGTCCCAGTACATAGTCCTTGGGGCGCGTGTCCACGTTCGCCTGATTCCTAATCCTTGCTGCAGCCGCCCTGGCTGCTTCCGCCGCCTCTCTCTCTCTTGCGACCCTAGCCGCTTCGGCGGCTTGCTGATCCGCAAGAACTTTGGCGTTCTCAAGTCTTAGGGCAGTCTCTGCCGTAATGCGCGGCAAAAGTTCTGTCTCGAGGAGCAAGAGTATGGGGTCAGGTTCCCCGCCCAGCAGAGGTTGTACTCGAACCGCCAGTGCGGATGCCTCGGCTCCAAACGTCGGGGTCAAAACTTGAGCCAAGGTGGCTACCGGGGTGTCCTTTGTACATTCCACAAGGAGAAGAGCGGTGCTAATAGCGACTCGCTTGGCCTCAGCCTGGCAGCTGGCCGC
>NW_026612083.1:25000-27500 GCF_029931775.1 Euleptes europaea
GTTGCATGACAAGGAACGGGTACTCAGGACTCCGGCCGCCGCATTGGTAGGGTCCCCCAACCCGATCTCCATTCCTCCTCAACTTCCCACAGAATACTCGCAGTTTGCGGATGTCTTTGATGTTAAAGAATGTGACGAACTACCTCCCCACAGAGAGACGGACTGTGCCATTGAAATCGTGGGGGAAGGCAAACTGTCTAAAGGGAAGGTCTACCCCATGAGCCCTAGTGAGAAGGCGGTGTTGCGGGACTATTTGGACGCTAACTTGGCGAGGGGTTTCATACGCCCTTCCAAAGCTCCTTATTCGGCCCCGGCCTTCTTTGTGAAGAAAAAGACGGGAGATCTAAGACTGTGTATTGACTTTCGTAGGCTAAACGCGTTCACCCAGTCTAACGCTTACCCTCTCCCTCTTATTCCCGACCTTTTAGCACAATTAAAGGAGGGCCGAATCTTCACCAAACTGGACTTAGTGGAAGCATACCACCGCATCCGCATTAAAGAAGGAGACGAACCCAAAACGGCCTTTTCCAGCTGTTTTGGAATGTTTGAATACCTAGTCATGCCGTTCGGACTTTCGGGGGCCCCCAGTGTGTTTATGCAATTGATTAATGAGGTTTTACATGATTTGCTGTTTCGGGGGGTGGTGGTATTTCTCGATGACATACTTATTTACTCTGAAACCATGGAAGAACATGTGCGCCTAGTGCGAGAAGTGCTCCAGCGGCTGCGGGAGCACAAACTGTATGCTAAGGTATCCAAATGTGAGTTCCACCAACCTTCCATTACATTTCTTGGGTACGTGATTTCCCACCAAGGTTTAGAAATGGACCCCGCCAAGGTCCAGGCGGTGCGAGATTGGGAACCCCCCACTACCCGCCGCCAGCTTCAGCAATTTTTGGGATTCGCTAACTTTTACCGAAACTTCATTCCCAACTTTGCCCAAGTTGCGCTTCCTCTCACCAATCTGTTGCGTACCAAAGACAAGGGGGCTAGTGCCGCGCTTCCCTCAGCCCGTTTGCAATGGTCCCCCCAGTGCCAGCAGGCGTTTGAGTGTTTAAAACTACTCTTTTCATCCGAACCCGTTTTGGCTCACCCAGATTGCACCAAGCCTTTCGTGGTGCAGGTGGATGCTTCGGATGTGGCCATGGGTGGGGCCCTATTGCAGAGAGATGAAGGGGGGCGGTTGAGACCATGCACCTACTTCTCCAAAAAGTTTTCCCAGTCCGAAATTAACTGGGCTATTTGGGAGAAGGAGGCGGCGGCGGTCAAACATGCCCTCACCATATGGAGGCACTTTTTAGAAGGTGCCGAACAGCCGTTTGAAGTGTGTACCGATCACAAGAATCTCGAGGCTCTCAAGGGAGCTAGAAAGCTCAACGCCAAACAAATTCGGTGGGCCCAATTCTTCGCCAAATTCCGGTTCACTCTCAAACATGTCCCGGGGAAGGACAATGCCCTGGCCGACGCTCTGTCTCGACTCCCCCAGTATCGCAACGATTTCGATCGCCCGGTCGACTCCCTGTTCACGCCCGAGCAGCGTGGGGAGGTCCCCGGCTTAGCCGTCACCACCCGCTCCCAAGCCCATCGACCTGAGACCCCCCCTACGCTCAAGGGTATCCCGGAAGCCTTCCAACAGCGGCTCCGGGACGCTTCCTTACAGGAGGAGGGGCACCATCTCCTCCCTACTGGCCTGGAACGAACCAACACTTGGTGGATGCAAGGGGGGAAACTGTATGTCCCGTCCTCCCTTCGCAAGGAGGTATTGGGACTTGTACATGGTGCCAGATTGGCGGGTCATTTTGGCTTCATTAAAACACTTCACCTGGTACGGAGGCAGTTCTGGTGGCCCGGTATGAGAGCCGACGTGGAGCTGTATGTGCGCAGCTGCCCCACTTGCGCCACAGCTAAGAAACGGATGGGAAAACCCCCCGGGCTTCTTAAACCGCTGGAGAACCCCTCCCGCCCATGGGAAGTCATAGCCATGGATTTTATCACCGACCTACCTCCTAGTCGGGGAAAAACTGTTCTCTGGGTAATCACGGACCTTTTTTCCAAACAGGTCCATTTTGTTCCATGTGCAGGTCTTCCTTCAGCCCAGGGTTTGGCTAAACTATTTGTTACACATGTCCTCAGGCTACACTCGGTACCGAGGAAGGTCCTCTCCGACCGGGGGGTCCAGTTTGTTGCCAAATTCTGGCGAGCGTTTCTAAAGCTCATGGGGGTGGAGGAACAGGGTTTGTCTTCCGCCTATCACCCCCAAACGGATGGTCAAACGGAACGAGTAAACGCGGTGGTAGAATGTTATTTGCGTTGCTATGTCAATTTCCACCAGGATGACTGGGTCGACCTGCTGCCATTCGCCGAATATGCGTACAACAATGCGCCTCATTCCTCTACCGGCTTTAGTCCCTTCCAAGTAATATACGGGACGGAATTCGGTCCTTTCGGTTCCGCCCCCGTCACGCCAGAGCTCCAAACCACCCCTGATCTTCAGGAGTGG
>NW_026612084.1:10000-15000 GCF_029931775.1 Euleptes europaea
GCTCCTGTTGCTCCTCCACCCGGACCACCCGTGCAACCGGGTCAACCTGCGCCCGGCCCTTGGAAGCAACTCAAATTGAGGACTACGTATGACGGATCTCTCGAGACTTTGCCTTGTTTCTTGCATCAAGTGGACAGTTATATGCGAGAACAAGGACAACTTTTCCCCACGGAAGATAGCCGGGTGCGTTACGTAGCTTCCCTTCTGACAGGTAAAGCGGCTGACTGGATGGTCCTCCAGTTTGACACCCGCTCTCGTGCTATTCGTTCCCTCAACAACTTCATGACTGCCCTGAGAAGGAGGTTTGAGGACCCCTTCCTGGGGGAAAGAGCCAAAACGGAACTCTTACAATTAAAACAGGGCTCTGCTACAGTTCGAGAATTTGCCGATGAATTTCAACGACTGGCAAGTAAAATTGTAGGTTGGCCCGAGACCACCCTGATCCATCATTTCAGGGAAGCCTTGCATCCTGACATTCTGAACTGGTCTTACATGCGAGGCGATCCCGATACCCTCGAAGACTGGATCCTATTAGCCGAGGAAGTGGAAAGCCGCCGACGCTTTATTTCTCTCGTCCGTCAAAAGCACAAGGAAAAAGGCACCCAAAAGCCTCAACCCAAGGCACCACTGCTCGTCCCACGAAATCCCCCACGTCCGCCCCAGGAACGTGAAGCCCGATTTCAGAGGGGTGCCTGTCTTACTTGCGGAGAAATGGGCCACTTTGCAGCCGTTTGCCCACGCCGCCAGGAATTATTTCGTCCCAGCACGACAACCCGCGCCCGAGGTCGTCCACCACGCAGAGGCACCGCGGCCACCCGCAGCGCAGCTCCGGGAAGACCCACACCCTCTGCACTCCATGCCGGGGACCCAGCCTCCCTGCCTACTACCAACGACCCCGCCGGGTCTCGGATTACAAGTGCCCCATTGGGGGACGACTTTCCCTCTTCGGATGAGGAAAATCCTTGGATTTCTCCAGCCTTAAACCTGGAATCTCCCCTCGACTTGTCAAAAAACGGCTCCGGTCTGTGGTGAATGGAGCGTCTCCACAGACCTCTCAGGATCTTCCTATCAAACCGAATGCTCCTACCAAAATCAAAGAAGTGGACTCCACCGTCTACGGGGATGCAGTTTTACAACACCTTAACGGTGGCCCACAACTCCCCGTCAAAGCACTAATTGACTCCGGTTGCTGTCGCACTCTCATAAGCGAAACCACTTTTGCTGCACTCAGAGCCGACTCTGAGGCTTTACCCGCCCCCGTCCAATTTGCCCAAATGGACGGAAGCCATTTCCAGGGGGGTCCAGTTGATCACCGCACCATAGGGGTGGCAATGGGAATTGGTTCCCACTGGGAACAAATAGACTTCACTATAGCCCCTATCCGATTTGAAGTGGTCTTGGGAATTAACTGGATTAAAGGACATAGTCCCAGCATTGATTGGGAAACAAACACTATCTCCTTCGCTAGTCCCACCTGCGACCAGCATCGGCAAAACTTTGCTCTGCTATATCCGCCCGTTCCAGCATTAACCTCTACTGCCCCAGCACCACCGGCTCTACCCGCTGTATACCGGGACTTTGAAGATGTCTTCGACCTTAGGGAATGTGATGCCTTACCCCCCCACCGGGCCTCAGACTGTGCGATTGAAGTGGTAAAGGACTGCACATTAACCAAGAGTAAGATTTACCCCATGAGCGCTTCCGAGCGCACTGTCCTCCGGGACTTTTTGGACAAAAACCTCGCCAGAGGGTTCATTCGCCCTTCGAATGCCCCAAACTCGGCCCCCGCGTTTTTCGTCCGGAAAAAAGAGGGCGACCTTCGCCTGTGCATTGACTTCAGAAAGCTCAATGCGGTTACCCAGACCAACGCCTATCCTATCCCATTAATATCCGATATTTTGGGACAATTACAGGAAGGCCGTGTGTTCTCTAAATTAGACTTGGTGGAAGCTTACTACCGAGTCCGTATCCGCGAAGGGGATGAGCACCTCACTGCCTTCTCTAGCTGTTTCGGAATGTATGAATTCCTTGTGATGCCGTTCGGATTAAAAGGGGCCCCGGGGGTCTTCATGCAACTCATCAATGAAATCCTACATGACCTTCTATATCGTGGGGTGGTGGTCTACTTAGATGACATTCTCATTTATTCGAAAACTATGGACGAGCATGTGGCTCTGGTCAGGGAAGTTCTGCAACGCCTGCGTAACCATCAACTTTTCGCAAAACTAGCTAAGTGCGAATTTCACCAAAGCAAACTCACGTTTTTGGGATACATCATCTCCCACCAAGGTCTTCGCATGGACCCCGCCAAAGTCCAAGCCGTCCTCGATTGGACTCCCCCCACCAACCGGAAGCAAGTACAGCAATTTCTGGGATTTGCAAACTTCTATCGAGGATTCATCCCTAACTTCGCCCAGGTGGCTCTACCCATTACGGACCTACTGAAAACTAAGGGAAAAGTAAGCTCGGCTGCCTTGCCCTCCGCAAAAATCCTATGGACTGAGCAATGCCAAGCCGCCTTTCTGGCCCTCAAACGCCTCTTCACTTCGGAGCCGGTGCTACAGCACCCAGACCCAAATCAAATGTTCATTGTGCAAGTCGATGCTTCCGATGTAGCCATGGGAGGGGCTCTCCTCCAGCAAGGACCGGATGGTCTTCTTCACCCTTGCGCTTACTTTTCAAAAAAATTTGCGCACGCTCAATTAAACTGGCCCATCTGGGAGAAAGAGGCCTCAGCAGTTCATCATGCACTGACTCTATGGCGACAATTCTTGGAAGGGTCTAAAGTCCCCTTTGAGGTTTGGACCGATCACAAAAATCTAGCTGCCCTCACGGGGTCCCATAAGCTATCGGCGAAACAACAACGGTGGGCGGAGTTCTTTGCGCAGTTCCGTTTCACCCTGAAGCACGTCCCTGGGAAGCAGAACGTTCTCGCGGATGCCCTCTCCCGTTTACCACAATATCCGGTAAAACTCGAAAGACCCACCAACTCTCTGTTCACCCCTATGCAACGTGGGGCTCTACCTATGCTGGCTGTGCAAACTCGATCCCAGCATCAGCACACCTTACCCAACGTACAAGCTCCGCCAGCCCAACCGACTGCCCAGCCGCCACCGCAACAAACCGGAGTTCCCGCCCTTCCTACCCCTCCGACCGCCCAGCCGCCTGCAGTCTGCGCGCCGCCGCACGTAAGCACTAGCCCCATAACTGTTTCTAAGATCTCCATGGCCGACGGGGGGGCCCCCTCCAAAATCCCCATCTCCGAGTCCTTTTTAACTGTCCTTCGGGACCAGTGCCTTTTAGAACGCACCGCTCATACCCTACCTCCTGGTGTTTTGGAACAAGGAGGCTCCTGGTACAAGGACTCGAAATTGTATGTACCCAAAGCTCTCCGAAAGGACGTTTTACATTTAGCTCATGGAGCCAAAACAGCTGGGCACTTTGGGTTTCTGAAAACCCTTCACTTATTGCGCAGACAGTTCTGGTGGGGGGGAATGCGTTCCGACATTGACTCCTTCATCCGCAGCTGTCCCGTTTGTGCCGCTGCGAAACGATCGCAGGGAAAACCCCCGGGACTGCTACAACCTCTTGAAACGCCCAGCAAACCTTGGGAAGTGATTGCTATGGACTTCATGACTGATCTCCCTCTCAGTGGGGGTAAAACTGTGTTGTGGGTTGTTACTGATTTGTTTTCTAAGCAAATACATTTGATTCCATGCGCAGGGATCCCCTCTGCTCAGAAACTGGCCCGCCTCTTCGTGACGCATATCTTTCGCTTACATTCGTTTCCGCGTAAGATAATTTGTGACCGCGGAAGTGGTTTCGTTTCTAAGTTTTGGAAAGCTTTCCTCAAGTTGGTGGGAGTGGAACAAGGGTTGTCTAGTGCATACCATCCTCAAACCGATGGTCAAACTGAACGTGTCAATGCTGTACTTGAATGTTATTTACGCTGTTATGTTAACTACCACCAGGATAACTGGGTGGAACTGTTACCTTTAGCAGAATATGCCTACAATAATGCCATGCATCAATCCACAGGTTTTAGCCCATTTTT
Organism: Euleptes europaea; assembly: GCF_029931775.1. Taxonomy (NCBI): domain Eukaryota; kingdom Metazoa; phylum Chordata; class Lepidosauria; order Squamata; family Sphaerodactylidae; genus Euleptes; species Euleptes europaea. The sequence continues at coordinate 14,055 of NW_026612084.1, forward strand.
TGCTGTGTATGGACAAGATTTCAGTCCCATCGCGCCTGCAGATGATGTAGAGGGGGAGGGGAACCCCGACATTGCCTCCTGGGCACACGCCCTCCGTACCACTTGGCCCTGGCTCGTTAGCAACCTCGACCGGGCCAAACGTAAATACAAAGCGCAAGCTGACAAACATCGCTCCCCCGGGGGTGATCTGCAAGTGGGTGCTTTGGTTTACCTTTCCACCAAAAATCTCCGTTCCACCCAACCGTGCCATAAGCTCAGTGCTAAATACATTGGCCCTTTCCCCATCACCCGGGTCATAAACCCTGTCACGGTGGAACTGGCTCTCCCCAAATCCTTGAGGCGTGTGCATCCTGTTTTCCACATTAGCCTCCTCAAACCCCATGTTGCTTCTCCACAGTGGCATCCGGACCCACCTCCTGCGCAACCCATCATGGTGGGGGGGGGAGGAACACTTCGAAGTCTCCAAGATCCTTGACTCCCGTGTTCACCATGGCAACCTGCAATATTTAGTCCGTTGGAAACATTTCCCCCCTGCCTATGACGAATGGGTGCGCGCACGGGATGTCTCCGCCCCCGACCTTGTCGACGCCTTTCACATTGCTTAACCAGATAGGCCAGCCCTCTTGCGAACTGGGAGGGGGCCTTGAGGGGAGCAGAATGTCAGGCTGCTATCTCGGTTTCGTTATTGCCTCTGTCTCTGCGCTGTATTGTCTGCCCCCCAAGGTCGCATACCTAGGCCTGGGAACTCAGCTCCTGGGAAACTGTATTCAGCCTATGCGTGTAATCTCCCGCCTTTCCTGCCTTATAATATCTCCCAGCTAGTGAGTCTCTCATAGCTGTCATTTTATTCGTTTGCACTGTATGCCTATTTGACCAGTAAAAGCCATCTGTTTGGACTCTATCTGACTTTGTGGTGATTTCTGGTTCTGTGGGCCAAGGGCTGACA